>NC_086449.1:81823800-82003800 GCF_028390025.1 Pseudophryne corroboree | reverse complement strand
CCCCCCTGCGTGCGCCACTGAGCCAAGAAGCAGAGCCTTTAAACTCACTAGAAGTAGGTCTGACTTCTCTCCCCTAAGTCCCACGATGCAAGGAGACTGTTGCCAGCAGTGCTCCCTGAAAATAAAAAACCTAACATAAAATCTTTTCCGAGAAACTCAGTAGAGCTCCTCAGTGTGCATCCAGTCTGTCTGGGCACAGATTCTAAACTGGAGTCTGGAGGAGGGGCATAGAGGGAGGAGCCAGTTCACACCCCTTTCAAAGTCTTAAAGCGCCCATGTCTCCTGTGGATCCCGTCTATACCCCATGGTTCTTATGGTGTCCCCAGCATCCTCTAGGACGTATGAGAAAGGGTAAATGCTCTCAGACTACCCAAAATTGGCAAGTACATTGGTGGTCATTCAGAGTTGATCGCAGCAGCAATTTTGTTAGCAGTTGGGCAAAACCATGGGCACTGCAGGGGGGGCAGATATAACATGTGCAGAGAGTTAGATTTGGGTGGGGTGTGTTCAAACTGGAATCTAGATTTCAGTGTAAGAATAAAGCAGCCAGTATTTACCCTGCGCAGAAACAAAATAACCCACCCAAATCTAACTCTGCAAATGTATATCTGCCCCCCCCCCCTGCACTGCACATGGCTTTGCCCAAGTGCTAAAAAAATTCCTGCTGCGATCAACTTGGAATTACCCCCATTGTACACAAAACTCTGCAATGTTGATAATGAAATAAAGGAAATTGCTGCTGATGCATCCTCAAACAAATAATGCAAAAAATTTAATTAGTGGCAAACATTTGTCAGTTGTGCAGAATACAAAGTGATCTGTGTTGGCAGATTCTGGTGATACAGCCTCATATAATAAAATTACATTAGACAACCAATTTTCATCAGCGCTAGCAAAGTTGTATCAAGCGCTGATGAAGGAGAAGAAACAGCCACAGAAATAATTGCAGCTTCCATTCAGAAGGTACAAGATAAGCTTCAAATTTATCTGCCTTGTGTACAGTTGCACCCAATTGCCAACGACGATGGGTTATAGGTCTATCCCACTTGGGATGTCTTTCAGGCTTGGCCCTGACCAATTTGGTGCCCTAGGCAAGATTTTAGCTGGTACCTTTCCCATGGCTATAGATGCCACCTCACAGCAACATCTCACCAACATCTTACTCTGGGTGAGAGGTCAAGATTTGAGCCCCTTAAATTGCAGCCAATCACAATGTAATGATAATGTAGTAGCATATGTCACTAGTCTATTGTAGACATGAAATGCCATAGAGGAAACCCCACTGTAGGAGTTATTTTATGGGTTCTAGGGGCCTCTGACAGGCAAAGACCTTGCCATATCCAGGGAAGAAGCATATGAGAGGCTTCTGCCCTGTGCTCATTCTCATGTAGTTGAGCAGTTTGCATTTGGCTTTGAATGGCTTTCCCGGTGTGGCTCATTACCCCTAGAAGCAGATGGGATTACTCTGCCTGGGTACCCCTACATGCTCCACAGAAACCGGTGTTACAGATGCAGCTCATGCAGTCTTATTGCAGCTTCCTTGGGATTACGGGCTACTGTGGGATGATCCATTTTCTGATGAGTTTCTGCTTGTCACATTGCTGTCTCAAAAGCCTCTTGGTGGTGCTGATGGTGGGCTTCCATATTCATTCCCAAGTTCATTGGACCATACCACCTTGTAGCTGAGCAGCAGTATTGTGTTCTACTCTGTCCTGCCGAATACCCCGTCGGGTAGCCCCATTCTCGTTCATCCACCCATACCAAATTGTGAATCTACAGTAAGGACGTGCGGTGGGGAGCTAGTGTGCCGCTAGTGGATCCTGGAAAACAGCTGGTGCTCCGTGGGTGCTTCCCATGCAATAGCTAGTGATGATGGTGGTATTTAGGTAGGCTATCTCCTGTGGGCAAAAATAAGTCACGCTGACCGCCTCCTGCAGCTCCATCTGCAATACTATGCTTGCGGAATAAAAAGTCCCATGGGATATTCAATGCAGCCCTCATGTAGGCTGCATTTGGAGCAAGGGATGTGGCATACCGAGCTAGGGAGGTAAAAGCTCAGCACTGACCTAAGGGTGTCATGTCAAGGGGTCTGTTGCAAGTCCTCTTCATGTTGAGCAACCTCCTGGACTAATCTTGAACGCACCCATGTGCTCCCCAGTGCAATGGCGTCCTAGGCATTTGCCTACATGGCCCTGGGCCACTCTGATTCTTGTCATCATAAAAAAATACTAACTGGTTATATACAGTACCTTAAATGGCTTCCTGATGCATTATTGTAACATACATACCGTTGTACTGTGTGAAAATGTCTAGAGAAAGCCATGACTGCTCTGGGAGCAGCAAAACACCTTCAATGAGATACCTGTGTACTTTTTAGCCACAGTGATACCAGGAGATTGCTTCTACCTTAAATGCCAGGACCTTATCTTCAGCGTTTCATTAAAGTGGACCAGAATACTCCAACAGTCTCAAAATTACTTTTATGGGTTAATCCAAGTGGGAGAATACAATTAATCACTATCATCAAGGATATGGGTTGGTGCCTTTTGTTGTGGCTTTTATCCATTTCCAAAAACTTACAATCACCAATCTTGACTCCCCAACAGATACCCAGCATCCAATATTGGGGGTAATTCCAAGTTGATCGCAGCAGGAAATTTTTTAGCAGTTGGGCAAAACCATGTGCACTGCAGGGGAGGCAGATATAACATGTGCAGAGAGAGTTAGATTTGGGTGGGTTATTTTGTTTCTGTGCAGGGTAAATACTGGCTGCTTTATTTTTACACTGCAATTTAGATTGCAGATTGAACTCACCACACCCAAATCTAACTCTCTCTGCAAATGTTATATCTGCCCCCCCTGCAGTGCACATGGTTTTGCCCAACTGCTAAAAAATTTCCTGCTGCGATCAACTCAGAATTACCCCCATTGTGTGAACTGCAAGGGCATAACAAACAGTGGCCATTGAGCAGAGAGACTTTTAGACAGGACCGGCTGGGGGAGAACACTTCCACTGGAAATGAATGTTAAGGATCATATGTAAGAAGCAGCTTCAAAAACCCCAACATCATGTTCTTCCTCTTACTCATTCTCTAAGGGTTTTGTGCTCACCTAAAGCTGGTGGACAACTGCACTAGATCACTGGCCTGCTAATTATTTCCATTTGTGTAAGGTTGTCAATATAGCAACCACCTAACAACCCTTTACCTACTGGAATGTGCTTATCAAGGATAGTCATCCTATTGGCTGAATGTGTACAGTATGTTTTCCTAAGATAACAATTGACTTTCATGTTTTGATTCAATGGTATAGTGTACTGGTGCAACTATTATTCAGCATTTGTTAAATAAATTGCATACATTTTCTCAACATGTTTTCCTGGGGTTTAAAATAAATACTCTTTTTTTATTATTTTTACTGGTGTCAGGAACATAAGTCTGAAGCGCAGCCCAGTAGTGTGGACCTAGTGGTGGAACCATCTCTGTAGTCTCCGGTTACACTTTCCACCAGTCTTCATGGGTAGTTAGCCTAACCTGACTCATGTCCTCTGTAACTACATCCTGTGCAACTCTCATTTATGGGGAATATCCCTCAGCCACATTCCCAGACCCAGAGATAGACAAGATGCAGTGAAGCCATCCTACTTTATCCTTGCAACACCTTTCGAGTAATTATTCTGACACCTTCCCTCGTCTTCTCGTCCTTTGATGTACAATCCATCTATTCTCTGTGTTGCTGCTATCTATTGTCCCTCAGGTCAAGTTTCCCAGTTCTTTGACACCTTTGCTGCCTGGCCTACTTATTTCCTATCTACTCCCATGCTAGGCAATTTCAACATTCACAGTGGCAACCCCAATTCCACAAAACATTTCACTTGCTTGCTCTTCGGTCTCTCCCAGTGGATTTTAATCTACCACACTCTGTGATGCATCCACCCTTAGCTGTGTCATCTTCACTGTCTGATCAACTTCTATTTTGGGCTTTCTGCTTTCCAAATACAATATTGTTTCTTTTACCTCATGCAGGTTGTATGTATAATTGCAGTGCTACAGCCTCCTACAGTATCTGTATGCTAGTTTGATAGTCATCATCATCATCACTTACATCAGGCTAAACTAGGTGCATATGATACACCTGGAAACAGGTGATTCCGTTGTCATGATCTTTACCAACTTGAGAATGCCCTGTTACAGCCAAGTTATGTCCCAAAGCTAACAAGAGGAGAGGAGCAGTACAGTGTATTGCATCACATCTGCTACCAGGCACCGGTTCCTGACAGCATCACAATCGTCTGAAAAACTGTACATTAGCATGTGTAAGACACTGGCAAGAGCCCTACTAGTGAAGAATGCTGGCCAGTGGACTGCTTCACAGAAGGTCCTTTCCTGGTTCAGGTCTCAACAACCAGACAGGCAGTGCGCATGCCCCGATTAGTGACTACTATCTGAACTTATTTGTGGGGTGTCAATTTTAATGGGGGAAGGAGGTTGAGGGGGATGGGTCGATTGTCAATTTTATTGATGTGGGCGCCCTCACAACTCAGTTTCTCCATGGCACCTACAAGACTTAATATGACCCTGGTTAACCACGTTTTTTCCAACTTCTCTCTTTGCCTCCAAACGACATAATGTTCCCATCTCACCCTCATTTCTTTTATTCCCTTCCCAACTCACTGCACTCTTCTGCTTCCAACATTCCAGTGAGTCTGCCTTCTTTAAATAAGTGATCAATGATCTACTCATACTGTAGCAAGGTCTAAGGGTCACTTCCTCATAGTCATCCTCCTGGATGTTTCAACAATGTTGATCACCCCCTTCCCCTGAAAACCTTTAATTACTTTGGGCCTAATTTAGACCTGATCGCTAGGCTGCGTTTTCATACAGCGGAGCGATCAGGTCTAAACTGCGCATGCGTATGCACCGCAATACACAGGCGCGTCACATGGGTATAAAAAGCGGATCGCCACTCAACGATGGGTTTGTGCGAAGGATCCATTCGCACGGGCGTTCGCAAGGAGATTGACAGGTAGAAGGCATTTGTGGGTGTCAACTGACCGTTTTCAGGGAGTGTCTGGAAAAACACAGGCGTGTCCAAGCGTTTGCAGGGAGGGTTCCTGACATCAATTCCGGTCCCGAACAGGATGATGTGATCGCTGCGGCTGAGTAAGTCCTGGGCTGCGCAGAGACTGCACAAGATCTGTTTGTACAGCTCTGCTACACATGCGTTCGCACACTTGCACAGCTAAAATACATTCCCCCTGTAGGCGGCGACTATCTGATCGCAGCAGTGCAAAAATCGCCTGCTAGCGATCAAGTCTGAATTAGGCCCATTGTCCTTTATTACACACTTATATCATAATTTACTTCCTGTCATTAGTGGTGAATTTCCCATTAGGCATGTGAGACAGATGCCTGGGTGACACTTGTTGGGAGGCGACACCTTGCTGCTTGTTTCAGTATTGTCAGTCCGCAATTTAGTGGAGTGTAAATGTGCAGGACATGCACAGATTGCCCCAGGTAAGCTGTCGTACTTAGGTGGTCATTCTGAGTTGTTCGCTCATTGACGTTTTTCGCAATGGAGCTATTAGGTGGAAAATGCGCATGCGCATGGTACGCAGCGCGCATGCGTTCACTAATTTAACACAAAACTTTGGAGATTTGCACAAGCCCGAGCAACGTTTTTTCATCGCACGAGTGATCATAGTGTGATTGACAGGAAGTGGGTATTTCTGGGCGGAAACTTGCCGTTTTCAGGGAGTGTGCTAAAAAACGCAGGCGTACCAGGTAAAACCGCAGGAGTGGCTGGAGAAACGGGGGAGTGGCTGGCCGAACGCAGGGCGTGTTTGTGACGTCAAACCAGGAACCAAACAAGCTGAGGTAAACGCAATCTAGGAGTAGGTCTGGAGCTACTCAGAAACTGCAAGGAATTATTTATTAGAAGTTCTGCTGCTCTTTCGTTTGCTATTCTGCTAAGCTAAGATACACTCCCAGAGGGGGGCGGCCTAGCGTTTGCAATGCTGCTAAAAGCAGTTAGCGAGCGAACAACTCGGAATGACCACCTTAGTAAATATGTATACATACAGTAATTAAAATAAAATGAAATGTTAGTTCATAGGTTTTTTAAAACTATTATTTTAATACATAACGATTGTTTATAACCAAACAATGAAAATAACAAAGTTGGGCAGAAGGGGGGCAGCCATTGTTGTGCCTAGGGGTGCCCTGATTCCTAAATCCGCTACTACCTACCATTCAAATCGCTCCTTCGTGTATCTACCAGTGGCAATGAATTACTCCCTCTCCCACTATGTTTTGGTCCCACAAGACTCTGTTCTCTGCCCTCTGCATTTCACAGTCTGCACCTTGTCTATTGGGAAATTTGCTCCTTCAGCCAAGTGGCAAACGCAGGATTTCTAAAGGGGGGTTTCAAATGAAGTACACAATCTCCCACTCTGCGGAACATTAGAGCAAGTGTGGGAGTCTGGTAGAGATGAGCGGGTTCGGTTCCTCGGAATCCGAACCCGCCCGAACTTCAGTTTTTTTTTACACGGGTCCGAGCGACTCGGATCTTCCCGCCTTGCTCGGTTAACCCGAGCGCGCCCGAACGTCATCATCACGCTGTCGGATTCTCGCGAGGCTCGGATTCTATATAAGGAGCCGCGCGTCGCCGCCATTTTTCACACGTGCATTGAGATTCATAGGGAGAGGACGTGGCTGGCGTCCTCTCTGTTTATAGAGATTCGAGAAGAGAGTGAGACAGTCTCACTAGAGAGAGACACAGTAGTAATTTTGGGGAGCATTAGGAGGAGTACTACTACTACTAGTACTTGCTGAAGTGAAGTGATAGATAGTGTGACTGTATTGTATTATCTGACTTGTGGGGGAGACACTGACAGTGGGGAGCAGTTAGAGTCTGAGAGCAGGACTCAGGACTCAGGAGTACATACTACATATAACGTACAGTGCACACTTTTGCTGCCAGAGTGCCACACCAGTATAATATATATTGTGATTGTATGCTTAGGAGTACTACTTGCAAGTTGCTGATAGTGTGACCAGTGACCTGACCACCAGTTTAATAATCACCACCAGTTTAATTAATATATATATATATATATAATTGTATATAATTAATATATATATAATATTATAATTGTATACCACCTACCCGTGTTTTTTTTTTCTTTCTTTCTTCTTTATACATACTACTATAGTAGCTTACTGTAGCAGTCTGCGGTGCTGCTGAGCTGACAGTGTCCAGCAGGTCCGTCATCAGTCATTACATAATAAATATATATACCTGTCCGGCTGCAGTACTAGTGATATTATATATACATATATATATTGATTTCATATCATTATCATCCAGTCTATATTAGCAGCAGACACAGTACGTTAGTCCACGGCTGTAGCTACCTCTGTGTCGGCACTCGGCAGTCCATCCATAATTGTATACCACCTACCCGTGGTTTTATTCTTTTCTTTCTTCTTGATACATACTACTATAGTAGCTTACTGTAGCAGTCTGCGGTGCTGCTGAGCTGACAGTGTCCAGCAGGTCCGTCATCAGTCATCATTACCTAATAAATATATATCTACCTGTCCGGCTGCAGTACTAGTGATATTATATATACATATATATATTGATTTCATATCATTATCATCCAGTCTATATTAGCAGCAGACACAGTACGGTAGTCCACGGCTGTAGCTACCTCTGTGTCGGCACTCGGCAGTCCATCCATAATTGTATACCACCTACCCTTGTTTTTTTTTTTTCTTGATACATACTACTATAGTAGCTTACTGTAGCAGTCTGCGGTGCTGCTGAGCTGACAGTGTCCAGCAGGTCCGTCATCAGTCATCATTACCTAATAAATATATATCTACCTGTCCGGCTGCAGTACTAGTGATATTATATATACATATATATATTGATTTCATATCATTATCATCCAGTCTATATTAGCAGCAGACACAGTACGGTAGTCCACGGCTGTAGCTACCTCTGTGTCGGCACTCGGCAGTCCATCCATAATTGTATACCACCTACCCGTGGTTTTTTTTTTCTTTCTTCTTGATACATACTACTATAGTAGCTTACTGTAGCAGTCTGCGGTGCTGCTGAGCTGACAGTGTCCAGCAGGTCCGTCATCAGTCATCATTACCTAATAAATATATATCTACCTGTCCGGCTGCAGTACTAGTGATATTATATATACATATATATATTGATTTCATATCATTATCATCCAGTCTATATTAGCAGCAGACACAGTACGGTAGTCCACGGCTGTAGCTACCTCTGTGTCGGCACTCGGCAGTCCATCCATAATTGTATACCACCTACCCTTGGTTTTATTTTTTTCTTTCTTCTTGATACATACTACTATAGTAGCTTACTGTAGCAGTCTGCGGTGCTGCTGAGCTGACAGTGTCCAGCAGGTCCGTCATCAGTCATCATTACCTAATAAATATATATCTACCTGTCCGGCTGCAGTACTAGTGATATTATATATACATATATATATTGATTTCATATCATTATCATCCAGTCTATATTAGCAGCAGACACAGTACGTTAGTCCACGGCTGTAGCTACCTCTGTGTCGGCACTCGGCAGTCCATCCATAATTGTATACCACCTACCCGTGGTTTTTTTTTTCTTTCTTCTTGATACATACTACTATAGTAGCTTACTGTAGCAGTCTGCGGTGCTGCTGAGCTGACAGTGTCCAGCAGGTCCGTCATCAGTCATCATTACCTAATAAATATATATCTACCTGTCCGGCTGCAGTACTAGTGATATTATATATACATATATATATTGATTTCATATCATTATCATCCAGTCTATATTAGCAGCAGACACAGTACGGTAGTCCACAGCTGTAGCTACCTCTGTGTCGGCACTCGGCAGTCCATCCATAATTGTATACCACCTACCCGTGGTTTTTTTTTTCTTTCTTCTTGATACATACTACTATAGTAGCTTACTGTAGCAGTCTGCGGTGCTGCTGAGCTGACAGTGTCCAGCAGGTCCGTCATCAGTCATCATTACCTAATAAATATATATCTACCTGTCCGGCTGCAGTACTAGTGATATTATATATACATATATATATTGATTTCATATCATTATCATCCAGTCTATATTAGCAGCAGACACAGTACGGTAGTCCACGGCTGTAGCTACCTCTGTGTCGGCACTCGGCAGTCCATCCATAATTGTATACCACCTACCCGTGGTTTTTTTTTTCTTCTTGATACATACTACTATAGTAGCTTACTGTAGCAGTCTGCGGTGCTGCTGAGCTGACAGTGTCCAGCAGGTCCGTCATCAGTCATCATTACCTAATAAATATATATCTACCTGTCCGGCTGCAGTACTAGTGATATTATATATACATATATATATTGATTTCATATCATTATCATCCAGTCTATATTAGCAGCAGACACAGTACGGTAGTCCACGGCTGTAGCTACCTCTGTGTCGGCACTCGGCAGTCCATCCATAAGTATACTAGTATCCATCCATCTCCATTGTTTACCTGAGGTGCCTTTTAGTTGTGCCTATTAAAATATGGAGAACAAAAATGTTGAGGTTCCAAAATTAGGGAAAGATCAAGATCCACTTCCACCTCGTGCTGAAGCTGCTGCCACTAGTCATGGCCGAGACGATGAAATGCCAGCAATGTCGTCTGCCAAGACCGATGCCCAATGTCATAGTACAGAGCATGTCAAATCCAAAACACCAAATATCAGTAAAAAAAGGACTCCAAAACCTAAAATAAAATTGTCGGAGGAGAAGCGTAAACTTGCCAATATGCCATTTACCACACGGAGTGGCAAGGAACGGCTGAGGCCCTGGCCTATGTTCATGGCTAGTGGTTCAGCTTCACATGAGGATGGAAGCACTCAGCCTCTCGCTAGAAAAATGAAAAGACTCAAGCTGGCAAAAGCAGTAGCACCGCAAAGAACTGTGCGTTCTTCGAAATCCCAAATCCACAAGGAGAGTCCGACTCCAATTGTGTCGGTTGCGATGCCTGACCTTCCCAACACTGGACGTGAAGAGCATGCGCCTTCCACCATTTGCACGCCCCCTGCAAGTGCTGGAAGGAGCACCCGCAGTCCAGTTCCTGATAGTCAGATTGAAGATGTCAGTGTTGAAGTACACCAGGATGAGGAGGATATGGGTGTTGCTGGCGCTGGGGAGAAAATTGACCAGGAGGATTCTGATGGTGAGGTGGTTTGTTTAAGTCAGGCACCCGGGGAGACACCTGTTGTCCGTGGGAGGAATATGGCCACTGACATGCCTGGTGAAAATACCAAAAAAATCAGCACTTCGGTGTGGAAGTATTTCAACAGAAATGCGGACAACAGGTGTCAAGCCGTGTGTTGCCTTTGTCAAGCTGTAATAAGTAGGGGTAAGGACGTTAACCACCTCGGAACATCCTCCCTTATACGTCACCTGCAGCGCATTCATAATAAGTCAGTGACAAGTTCAAAAACTTTGGGTGACAGCGGAAGCAGTCCACTGACCAGTAAATACCTTCCTCTTGTAACCAAGCTCACGCAAACCACCCCACCAACTCCCTCAGTGTCAATTTCCTCCTTCCCCAGGAATGCCAATAGTCCTGCAGGCCATGTCACTGGCAATTCTGACGATTCCTCTCCTGCCTGGGATTCCTCCGATGCATCCTTGCGTGTAACGCCTACTGCTGCTGGCGCTGCTGTTGTTGCTGCTGGGAGTCGATGGTCATCCCAGAGGGGAAGTCGTAAGACCACTTTTACTACTTCCACCAAGCAATTGACTGTCCAACAGTCCTTTGCGAGGAAGATGAAATATCACAGCAGTCATCCTACTGCAAAGCGGATAACTGAGGCCTTGGCATCCTGGGTGGTGAGAAACGTGGTTCCGGTATCCATCATTACTGCAGAGCCAACTAGAGACTTGTTGGAGGTACTGTGTCCCCGGTACCAAATACCATCTAGGTTCCATTTCTCTAGGCAGGCGATACCGAAAATGTACACAGACCTCAGAAAAAGAGTCACCAGTGTCATAAAAAATGCAGCTGTACCCAATGTCCACTTAACCACGGACATGTGGACAAGTGGAGCAGGGCAGGGTCAGGACTATATGACTGTGACAGCCCACTGGGTAGATGTATGGACTCCCGCCGCAAGAACAGCAGCGGCGGCACCAGTAGCAGCATCTCGCAAACGCTAACTCTTTCCTAGGCAGGCTACGCTTTGTATCACCGGTTTCCAGAATACGCACACAGCTGAAAACCTCTTACGGCAACTGAGGAAGATCATCGCGGAATGGCTTACCCCAATTGGACTCTCCTGTGGATTTGTGGCATCGGACAACGCCAGCAATATTGTGTGTGCATTAAATATGGGCAAATTCCAGCACGTCCCATGTTTTGCACATACCTTGAATTTGGTGGTGCAGAATTTTTTAAAAAACGACAGGGGCGTGCAAGAGATGCTGTCGGTGGCCAGAAGAATTGCGGGACACTTTCGGCGTACAGGCACCACGTACAGAAGACTGGAGCACCACCAAAAACAACTGAACCTGCCCTGCCATCATCTGAAGCAAGAAGTGGTAACGAGGTGGAATTCAACCCTCTATATGCTTCAGAGGTTGGAGGAGCAAGGCCATTCAAGCCTATACAATTGAGCACGATATAGGAGGTGGAATGCACCTGTCTCAAGCGCAGTGGAGAATGATTTCAACGTTGTGCAAGGTTCTGCTGCCCTTTGAACTTGCCACACGTGAAGTCAGTTCAGACACTGCCAGCCTGAGTCAGGTCATTCCCCTCATCAGGCTTTTGCAGAAGAAGCTGGAGACATTGAAGGAGGAGCTAACACGGAGCGATTCCGCTAGGCATGTGGGACTTGTGGATGGAGCCCTTAATTCGCTTAACAAGGATTCACGGGTGGTCAATCTGTTGAAATCAGAGCACTACATTTTGGCCACCGTGCTCGATCCTAGATTTAAAGCCTACCTTGGATCTCTCTTTCCGGCAGACACAAGTCTGCTGGGGTTGAAAGACCTGCTGGTGAGAAAATTGTCAAGTCAAGCGGAACGCGACCTGTCAACATCTCCTTCACATTCTCCCGCAACTGGGGGTGCGAGGAAAAGGCTCAGAATTCCGAGCCCACCCGCTGGCGGTGATGCAGGGCAGTCTGGAGCGACTGCTGATGCTGACATCTGGTCCGGACTGAAGGACCTGACAACGATTACGGACATGTCGTCTACTGTCACTGCATATGATTCTCTCACCATTGAAAGAATGGTGGAGGATTATATGAGTGACCGCATCCAAGTAGGCACGTCACACAGTCCGTACTTATACTGGCAGGAAAAAGAGGCAATTTGGAGGCCCTTGCACAAACTGGCTTTATTCTACCTAAGTTGCCCTCCCACAAGTGTGTACTCCGAAAGAGTGTTTAGTGCCGCCGCTCACCTTGTCAGCAATCGGCGTACGAGGTTACATCCAGAAAATGTGGAGAAGATGATGTTCATTAAAATGAATTATAATCAATTCCTCCGTGGAGACATTGACCAGCAGCAATTGCCTCCACAAAGTACACAGGGAGCTGAGATGGTGGATTCCAGTGGGGACGAATTGATAATCTGTGAGGAGGGGGATGTACACGGTGATATATCGGAGGATACAAAAAGGTTTTGTTCTCTTATACAGCGCCTATTGGATTAGCAGCTGGTCTTTCCCTCGTGGTGTACACCTGCACCAATAATCAACATATACCAACAAATGAGGTTAAGCTCACAGCGCTGAACCCAGCAATGGAAATGTATAAAAATCACAAACACCGTGTTCAGGAGTTGTTTCAGGGGTTTCCCATAAGTGTCTTTTTCCTCTCTTATAGACTGACACTTACTTTTTAACCCCTTGGAGCGTTCATCAAAAGGTTTCTTTTTAGGTGTCCCTGATTCCTTCAATCCCGTTCCCACTGTTCAGACCCGACTCAGCGCATCAGCAGTGATACAGACACCATAGGGATATAAGATGGGAAAATTCCCAGCAGGGATATTTAATGTATGAACAATATAAAATGTGTCAAGATAATACGTCCTATTAAAACAATGTGACAGATGGAGAGGATCGTACCCGCTGACGGTTGAGGCTGTGCGCTACCGCTGAGAGGATCCGGAGTATCTCAGCGTGCTGTTCTGGCAACAGCCTCAGACATGCAAACGGGCTGTATTCTCCTCATGTCCTTACGTCACAGTCCAAGTCCTGCAGAATCAACGCGTTTCGGGGTACCGCCCCTTCCTCAAGATCTGTTGCAGGTGACTCGGTCCTCCATAGAAATACCCAGTCCTACATCCTGATTGGTTGGGTAATATATCACAGGTGCTTTCATCAATCACACCGTCCTTTCATGCACATTTAAAGCTCCTTTTAATTTATATCAGAACATTTGCCTATCTGTTTGTAATATATTAAATCTCTACAAAGTATTCCATAATTTACACACATAACAGGTTGATTAAAATAATTTACAATAATATTCACATATATTTTACATTGCATTACAACACAGTCCTAACCTACATGGTATTCACAATCATTCATTATTATACAATTTTTGCAAATGTATGCATTTAACCATCACACAATCGTCATAATGTGGGGATGGAGAGAAGAGGTGAAAAAAAGGAAAATATTAGTAATGACATAAAGACTCCTTATAAAAACCATTTTGTCTCAAAGTCTTTGTTTAACCCGTCGGGTACTAGTGTCTTTGCTTCAAAAATAGTTCTCATTTCCAGTTTGGCTAATCTTTCAGTTCTATCATTGGTTCTCCAATTGTAAATTGTAAATTGTAATTGTAAATTATTTTAATCAACCTGTTATATGTGTAAATTATGGAATACTTTGTAGAGATTTAATATATTACAAACAGATAGGCAAATGTTCTGATATAAATTAAAAGGAGCTTTAAATGTGCATGAAAGGACGGTGTGATTGATGAAAGCACCTGTGATATATTACCCAACCAATCAGGATGTAGGACTGGGTATTTCTATGGAGGACCGAGTCACCTGCAACAGATCTTGAGGAAGGGGCGGTACCCCGAAACGCGTTGATTCTGCAGGACTTGGACTGTGACGTAAGGACGTGAGGAGAATACAGCCCGTTTGCATGTCTGAGGCTGTTGCCAGAACAGCACGCTGAGATACTCCGGATCCTCTCAGCGGTAGCGCACAGCCTCAACCGTCAGCGGGTACGATCCTCTCCATCTGTCACATTGTTTTAATAGGACGTATTATCTTGACACATTTTATATTGTTCATACATTAAATATCCCTGCTGGGAATTTTCCCATCTTATATCCCTATGGTGTCTGTATCACTGCTGATGCGCTGAGTCGGGTCTGAACAGTGGGAACGGGATTGAAGGAATCAGGGACACCTAAAAAGAAACCTTTTGATGAACGCTCCAAGGGGTTAAAAAGTAAGTGTCAGTCTATAAGAGAGGAAAAAGACACTTATGGGAAACCCCTGAAACAACTCCTGAACACGGTGTTTGTGATTTTTATACATTTCCATTGCTGGGTTCAGCGCTGTGAGCTTAACCTCATTTGTTGGTATATGTTGATTATTGGTGCAGGTGTACACCACGAGGGAAAGACCAGCTGCTAATCCAATAGGCGCTGTATAAGAGAACAAAACCTTTTTGTATTATTGTTTCTACACCAAAGTTCTCTAACTGCTGCCTATCATGTTACGTCATAGAAATTTACGCAAAGATGTTTTTAATGATGTATTTAACAATCAATCAGAAACCCAGAATGTTAATTTAGGGGATGAAAATGTGGATAGCATTATGTTTAAATTGGAAAAACTTCTCATTAGGGAAGGAAAGATCTGGTGGGAGACAGCGACCTTAGAACAATACATTAAGGAGAGCATTATACCAAGAGGTCTACGCATTGATAAACTTCCCACTTTTGATAATGAGTCTGAAACATTTAGACAGGGCTGGTTTCAGATTTTAGATGATTGCTCGTTAAAACTTATGTCACATATTATAGAAGAAAGAAATAAAATAAGGAAGAATTTAGAACAAGAGATAGAGGTGTTACAAACATTGGTAAAACCTTATTCCAATTCAAAAGAATATAAAGAACTAGAGGAGATATTAGTTATGAAAGTAGAGAAAAATGAAAAGGATCTCACTCAAAAAAAGCGGAGAAAATATCAGCGAGATAAGCAGGATTACAGGGAATGTATTGAACATAATATTACTCAGAGGGAACAAAGGTACAATAATAGACATCACACTGAACAAACTACCAGTGGGGTAAATAAAGAACCACTAGGGGAGATAAATAAAAATCCCATCATTTATAATAAAAGAAAGGAGGATAGATTTGGGGAAATATATACTAGAGATGAGCGCCTGAAATTTTTCGGGTTTTGTGTTTTGGGTTCGGTTCCGCGGCCGTGTTTTGGGTTCGAACGCGTTTTGGCAAAACCTCACCGAATTTTTTTTGTCGGATTCGGGTGTGTTTTGGATTCGGGTGTTTTTTTCAAAAAACCCTAAAAAACAGCTTAAATCATAGAATTTGGGGGTCATTTTGATCCCATAGTATTATTAACCTCAATAACCATAATTTCCACTCATTTTCAGTCTATTCTGAATACCTCACACCTCACAATATTATTTTTAGTCCTAAAATTTGCACCGAGGTCGCTGTGTGAGTAAGATAAGCGACCCTAGTGGCCGACACAAACACCGGGCCCATCTAGGAGTGGCACTGCAGTGTCACGCAGGATGTCCCTTCCAAAAAACCCTCCCCAAACAGCACATGACGCAAAGAAAAAAAGAGGCGCAATGAGGTAGCTGTGTGAGTAAGATTAGCGACCCTAGTGGCCGACACAAACACCGGGCCCATCTAGGAGTGGCACTGCAGTGTCACGCAGGATGGCCCTTCCAAAAAACCCTCCCCAAACAGCACATGACGCAAAGAAAAAAAGAGGCGCAATGAGGTAGCTGTGTGAGTAAGATTAGCGACCCTAGTGGCCGACACAAACACCGGGCCCATCTAGGAGTGGCACTGCAGTGTCACGCAGGATGTCCCTTCCAAAAAACCCTCCCCAAACAGCACATGACGCAAAGAAAAAAAGAGGCGCAATGAGGTAGCTGACTGTGTGAGTAAGATTAGCGACCCTAGTGGCCGACACAAACACCGGGCCCATTTAGGAGTGGCACTGCAGTGTCACGCAGGATGTCCCTTCCAAAAAACCCTCCCCAATCAGCACATGATGCAAAGAAAAAGAAAAGAAAAAAGAGGTGCAAGATGGAATTGTCCTTGGGCCCTCCCACCCACCCTTATGTTGTATAAACAAAACAGGACATGCACACTTTAACCAACCCATCATTTCAGTGACAGGGTCTGCCACACGACTGTGACTGATATGACGGGTTGGTTTGGACCCCCCCCAAAAAAGAAGCAATTAATCTCTCCTTGCACAAACTGGCTCTACAGAGGCAAGATGTCCACCTCATCATCACCCTCCGATATATCACCGTGTACATCCCCCTCCTCACAGATTATCAATTCGTCCCCACTGGAATCCACCATCTCAGCTCCCTGTGTACTTTGTGGAGGCAATTGCTGCTGGTCAATGTCTCCGCGGAGGAATTGATTATAATTCATTTTAATGAACATAATCTTCTCCACATTTTCTGGATGTAACCTCGTACGCCGATTGCTGACAAGGTGAGCGGCGGCACTAAACACTCTTTCGGAGTACACACTTGTGGGAGGGCAACTTAGGTAGAATAAAGCCAGTTTGTGCAAGGGCCTCCAAATTGCCTCTTTTTCCTGCCAGTATAAGTACGGACTGTGTGACGTGCCTACTTGGATGCGGTCACTCATATAATCCTCCACCATTCTATCAATGTTGAGAGAATCATATGCAGTGACAGTAGACGACATGTCCGTAATCGTTGTCAGGTCCTTCAGTCCGGACCAGATGTCAGCATCAGCAGTCGCTCCAGACTGCCCTGCATCACCGCCAGCGGGTGGGCTCGGAATTCTGAGCCTTTTCCTCGCACCCCCAGTTGCGGGAGAATGTGAAGGAGGAGATGTTGACAGGTCGCGTTCCGCTTGACTTGACAATTTTCTCACCAGCAGGTCTTTCAACCCCAGCAGACTTGTGTCTGCCGGAAAGAGAGATCCAAGGTAGGCTTTAAATCTAGGATCGAGCACGGTGGCCAAAATGTAGTGCTCTGATTTCAACAGATTGACCACCCGTGAATCCTTGTTAAGCGAATTAAGGGCTCCATCCACAAGTCCCACATGCCTAGCGGAATCGCTCCGTGTTAGCTCCTCCTTCAATGTCTCCAGCTTCTTCTGCAAAAGCCTGATGAGGGGAATGACCTGACTCAGGCTGGCAGTGTCTGAACTGACTTCACGTGTGGCAAGTTCAAAGGGCATCAGAACCTTGCACAACGTTGAAATCATTCTCCACTGCGCTTGAGACAGGTGCATTCCACCTACTATATCGTGCTCAATTGTATAGGCTTGAATGGCCTTTTGCTGCTCCTCCAACCTCTGAAGCATATAGAGGGTTGAATTCCACCTCGTTACCACTTCTTGCTTCAGATGATGGCAGGGCAGGTTCAGTAGTTTTTGGTGGTGCTCCAGTCTTCTGTACGTGGTGCCTGTACGCCGAAAGTGTCCCGCAATTCTTCTGGCCACCGACAGCATCTCTTGCACGCCCCTGTCGTTTTTTTAAAAATTCTGCACCACCAAATTCAAGGTATGTGCAAAACATGGGACGTGCTGGAATTTGCCCATATTTAATGCACACACAATATTGCTGGCGTTGTCCGATGCCACAAATCCACAGGAGAGTCCAATTGGGGTAAGCCATTCCGCGATGATCTTCCTCAGTTGCCGTAAGAGGTTTTCAGCTGTGTGCGTATTCTGGAAAGCGGTGATACAAAGCGTAGCCTGCCTAGGAAAGAGTTGGCGTTTGCGAGATGCTGCTACTGGTGCCGCCGCTGCTGTTCTTGCGGCGGGAGTCCATACATCTACCCAGTGGGCTGTCACAGTCATATAGTCCTGACCCTGCCCTGCTCCACTTGTCCACATGTCCGTGGTTAAGTGGACATTGGGTACAACTGCATTTTTTAGGACACTGGTGAGTCTTTTTCTGTCGTCCGTGTACATTCTCGGTATCGCCTGCCTACAGAAGTGGAACCTAGATGGTATTTGGTAACGGGGGCACACTGCCTCAATAAATTGTCTAGTTCCCTGTGAACTAACGGCGGATACCGGACGCACGTCTAACACCAACATAGTTGTCAAGGCCTCAGTTATCCGCTTTGCAGCAGGATGACTGCTGTGATATTTCATCTTCCTCGCAAAGGACTGTTGGACAGTCAATTGCTTACTGGAAGTAGTACAAGTGGGCTTACGACTTCCCCTCTGGGATGACCATCGACTCCCAGCAGCAACAACAGCAGCGCCAGCAGCAGTAGGCGTTACACGCAAGGATGCATTGGAGGAATCCCAGGCAGGAGAGGACTCGTCAGAATTGCCAGTGACATGGCCTGCAGGACTATTGGCATTCCTGGGGAAGGAGGAAATTGACACTGAGGGAGTTGGTGGGGTGGTTTGCGTGAGCTTGGTTACAAGAGGAAGGGATTTACTGGTCAGTGGACTGCTTCCGCTGTCGCCCAAAGTTTTTGAACTTGTCACTGACTTATTATGAATGCGCTGCAGGTGACGTATAAGGGAGGATGTTCCGAGGTGGTTAACGTCCTTACCCCTACTTATTACAGCTTGACAAAGGCAACACACGGCTTGACACCTGTTGTCCGCTTTTCTGTTGAAATACCTCCACACTGAAGAGCTGATTTTTTTGGTATTTTCACCAGGCATGTCAACGGCCATATTCCTCCCACGGACAACAGGTGTCTCCCCGGGTGCCTGACTTAAACAAACCACCTCACCATCAGAATCCTCCTGGTCAATTTCCTCCCCAGCGCCAGCAACACCCATATCCTCCTCATCCTGGTGTACTTCAACATCTTCATCTTCAATCTGACTATCAGGAACTGGACTGCGGGTGCTCCTTCCAGCACTTGCAGGGGGCGTGCAAATGGTGGAAGGCGCATGCTCTTCACGTCCAGTGTTGGGAAGGTCAGGCATCGCAACCGACACAATTGGACTCTCCTTGTGGATTTGGGATTTCGAAGAACGCACAGTTCTTTGCGGTGCTTTTGCCAGCTTGAGTCTTTTCAGTTTTCTAGCGAGAGGCTGAGTGCTTCCATCCTCATGTGAAGCTGAACCACTAGCCATGAACATAGGCCAGGGCCTCAGCCGTTCCTTGCCACTCCGTGTGGTAAATGGCATATTGGCAAGTTTACGCTTCTCCTCCGACAATTTTATTTTAGGTTTTGGAGTCCTTTTTTTACTGATATTTGGTGTTTTGGATTTGACATGCTCTGTACTATGACATTGGGCATCGGCCTTGGCAGACGACGTTGCTGGCATTTCATCGTCTCGGCCATGACTAGTGGCAGCAGCTTCAGCACGAGGTGGAAGTGGATCTTGATCTTTCCCTAATTTTGGAACCTCAACATTTTTGTACTCCATATTTTAATAGGCACAACTAAAAGGCACCTCAGGTAAACAATGGAGATGGATACTAGTATACAATTATGGACTGCCTGCCGAGTGCAGACACAGAGGTAGCCACAGCCGTGAACTACCGTACTGTACTGTGTCTGCTGCTAATATAGACTGGTTGATAAAGAGATGTCTATGTAACTATGTATGTATAAAGAAGAAAGAAAAAAAAACCACGGTTAGGTGGTATACAATTATGGACGGACTGCCTGCCGAGTGCAGACACAGAGGTAGCCACAGCCGTGAACTACCGTACTGTACTGTGTCTGCTGCTAATAATATAGACTGGTTGATAAAGAGATGACGTAGTAGTATGTATGTATAAAGAAGAAAGAAAAAAAAACCACGGTTAGGTGGTATACAATTATGGACGGACTGCCTGCCGAGTGCAGACACAGAGGTAGCCACAGCCGTGAACTACCGTACTGTACTGTGTCTGCTGCTAATATAGACTGGTTGATAAAGAGATGTCGTAGTAACTATGTATGTATAAAGAAGAAAGAAAAAAAAACCACGGTTAGGTGGTATACAATTATGGACGGACTGCCTGCCGAGTGCAGACACAGAGGTAGCCACAGCCGTGAACTACCGTACTGTACTGTGTCTGCTGCTAATATAGACTGGTTGATAAAGAGATGTCTATGTAACTATGTATGTATAAAGAAGAAAGAAAAAAAAACCACGGTTAGGTGGTATACAATTATGGACGGACTGCCTGCCGAGTGCAGACACAGAGGTAGCCACAGCCGTGAACTACCGTACTGTACTGTGTCTGCTGCTAATATAGACTGGTTGATAAAGAGATGTCGTAGTAGTATGTATGTATAAAGAAGAAAAAAAAACCACGGTTAGGTGGTATACAATTATGGACGGACTGCCTGCCGAGTGCAGACACAGAGGTAGCCACAGCCGTGAACTACCGTACTGTGTCTGCTGCGACTGGATGATAAATGATATAAAAAATATATATATATCACTACTGCAGCCGGACAGGTATATATTATATATTATATAATGACGGACCTGCTGGACACTGTCTGTCAGCAGAATGAGTTTTATTTTTATAGAATAAAAAAAACAACAACACACAAGTGAAGTCACACGACGAGTGTTTAACTTTTTCAGGCAATCACAATATAAGTATACTACTAACTATACTGGTGGTCAGTGTGGTCAGGTCACTGGTCAGTCACACTGGCAGTGGCACTCCTGCAGCAAAAGTGTGCACTGTTTAATTTTAATATAATATTATGTACTCCTGGCTCCTGCTATAACCTATAACTGGCACTGCAGTGCTCCCCAGTCTCCCCCACAATTATAAGCTGTGTGAGCTGAGCAGTCAGACAGATATATAATATATATAGATGATGCAGCACACTGGGCTGAGCCTGAGCAGTGCACACAGATATGGTATGTGACTGAGTCACTGTGTGTATCACTTTTTTCAGGCAGAGAACGGATATATTAAATAAACTGCACTGTCTGGTGGTCACTCACTATATAATATTATGTACTCCTGGCTCCTGCTATAACCTATAACTGGCACTGCAGTGCTCCCCAGTCTCCCCCACAATTATAAGCTGTGTGAGCTGAGCAGTCAGACAGATATATAATATATATAGATGATGCAGCACACTGGGCTGAGCCTGAGCAGTGCACACAGATATGGTATGTGACTGAGTCACTGTGTGTATCGCTTTTTTCAGGCAGAGAACGGATATATTAAATAAACTGCACTGTCTGGTGGTCACTCACTATATAATATTATGTACTCCTGGCTCCTGCTATAACCTATAACTGGCACTGCAGTGCTCCCCAGTCTCCCCCACAATTATAAGCTGTGTGAGCTGAGCAGTCAGACAGATATATAATATATATAGATGATGCAGCACACTGGGCTGAGCCTGAGCAGTGCACACAGATATGGTATGTGACTGAGTCACTGTGTGTATCGCTTTTTTCAGGCAGAGAACGGATATATTAAATAAACTGCACTGTCTGGTGGTCACTCACTAGTAAACTCTCTGCACTCTCTACACTTCTACAGTACTCCTCCTAGTCCTAAGCTCCAGTAAATCTCTCTCTCTTATAATCTAAATGGAGAGGACGCCAGCCACGTCCTCTCCCTATCAATCTCAATGCACGTGTGAAAATGGCGGCGACGCGCGGCTCCTTATATAGAATCCGAGTCTCGCGATAGAATCCGAGCCTCGCGAGAATCCGACAGCGTCATGATGACGTTCGGGCGCGCTCGGGTTAACCGAGCAAGGCGGGAAGATCCGAGTCGCTCGGACCCGTGAGAAAAAACATGAAGTTCGGGCGGGTTCGGATTCAGAGAAACCGAACCCGCTCATCTCTAATATATACACATACAAATTGGAGAGGAGAAAATAGAAATTATGAAATAAACCACACCCCCAATTTTAGGAATACACGTAGATGGGCAAGGACTTTCCAAGATGATAGAACCATTTATAAAAGTCGGAGAAAACAATATGAAGAAGGAAGGAGGCATGAAAAACAGAACTCTTTTCATCAGTCACGACCATATGAGGACGTCACTGATCGAGAGATGGAAAATAGAAATCCCCCCTCATCCAAAAATAGGGAGAATATAAGTCAAACCAACAGACCAGACACTCCCAGACCAAACCATAGGAGAACCTTAACTAGGAATCGTGATGACAGGGGGCGTTTTTTAGGAAAGTAGTGGACGACCAAACCAATCACCCCAAGAAACATAGAAAAAGGGGAAAAAGGGGAGGCGTTCACTTAAAATTCTCTAGAAAAAGACGTAATAGGGTGAAAAACAATCAGGGGAATAACACTCCAGTAACTGATATAGAAACAACAGATCAGAAAAAGAAAGAGGGTGGCACTACGATATACAATCTTAGTGACTATACATTAAATGAAGATGAGAAAGATGTTTTGGAGAGGGGTTTAAAATTCGCTCCCTCAAATAAAGTAGACAATTTTGAAACTTTCGTAGACCTCCAAAAATTTATTAGGAGACTTACTTTAAAAAAGTTTTTTTCTGATCAACAAACTGAAAATACTGAAATTTACGACCCCTCAGTTAAAATATTTAAAAAGAAATCAACCTTTTTTCCCCAACATAAGAAGGGGTGTTTTATAGACTCTTTCGAAAAACTAGTGAAGGAAGATCTTGAAAGAACGACTTTCAAACCTTGTAAGAATTTAAACCTAAGTAGAAAACAAAGAGAAGCAATAAAAACACTAAAAGGCAATAATCAAATAATCATCAAACCGGCAGATAAGGGGGGAGGGGTAGTCATTTTAAATAGGGATGACTATCACATGGAAATAATGAATCAACTTGCAGATTGTAAGACATATAAGAAACTACGGGGGAACCCTAGTGAAAGTGTATCCAAAAAAATGGAAGTCTTCCTTAATATATATACTTCCAACAATACCATCACAGAAGATATAGCAGCATACATCACAATCGATAACCCCTCCATACCGGTTCTATATATACTACCGAAAGTTCATAAAAGCCTGAATAAACCTCCAGGGCGCCCAATAGTGGCAGGAATTAATTCCATCACCTCCAATTTGTCATGTTATCTCGACCACCAGCTACAACCTTTAGTAACGAATACGAAATCCTACTTAAAGGACACTTTATCCATCATCAACAAAATATCCGAAATTAAATGGGAATCAGATTATTGGATAGTAACAGCCGATGTAGCGTCACTATACACTAGCATCCAGCACGAACAAGGTTTAGAAGGGACTGAATTTTTTCTTAATAAGAGTGATCATTCCGTCACCCATAAACAGTTCATACTTGAAGGTATTTCCATGATTCTTAAAAATAATTTTTTTTGGTACAGTGACGACTTTTACCTCCAATGTAACGGCACAGCGATGGGCACCAGGCTGGCACCAAGTTACGCCAATCTCTTCATGGCGCATTGGGAAGAGACAGCGGTTTGGAATCATCAACCGACTGGTGCCAGCCTGGTGCTATACAGCCGGTTTATAGACGATATTATCTTCGTCTGGAAAGGGGACAGGTCTTAACTGGACTTATTTTGTAAACATCTGAATGATAACGATAGGAACATACGACTCACCTTCCAGATCAGCAATGAAAGTATACACTTTCTAGACCTTACAGTATATGTACAGGAGGGTCAATTATATACCAAAAATTATAGCAAACCCACGGATTGCAACTCTTATATAAATTCTGAAAGTAATCATCATATTAATTGGATTACAAGCATACCCAACAGTCAATTTCAGAGGTTACGCCGGAATTGTACAAGTATAGAAACATTTGAGGTCCAAGCAGTGGGAATGCGAGAACAATTTATAAATAAAGGTTATAATGAACAGCATGTGGATTATACAATTGACAAATGTAGGAAAATGGACAGGTCTAGTATACTCAAGGGTAAAGTAACAACTAAGAGAAATAGACATGATATCCCCTTTATTACCCAATACACCAATCAACATAAAGAATTGGAACAGATTATTAAAAAACATTGGGGAGTCCTATATGCTGATCCATGCTTAAAGGAATATATTTCCAGAACCCCCTCCTTTGTATATAGGAGAGCTGACAATCTAAAAGATTTATTAGTGAGTAGCGCCACATCTCAATCTAAGAAAGAAACCCGTATTCTAACACAGGGATTTCAAAGATGTGGGGATTGTCCAATGTGCAAAGTATGTAAAACAGATCGGAAAATTACAGAAATCACTTTCAACAATACAGGAAAGAAGGTCCCTATAAGAGAATGTATCACGTGCCATAGCAAGTATATAATATACATTTTGGAATGTCAATGTGGTATGCAATACATAGGACGGACTATACGCACATTGAAAGAAAGGTTAGCAGAACATGTGCGTAACATAAAGAGGGGTTATGAAAACCACAATGTATCCATGCATTTCAAAAACAAACATAATTGTGACCCAAAATGCATTAAATTCTTTGCTGGTATTAAGAAGGTTGACCCCAATTGGAGAACCAATGATAGAACTGAAAGATTAGCCAAACTGGAAATGAGAACTATTTTTGAAGCAAAGACACTAGTACCCGACGGGTTAAACAAAGACTTTGAGACAAAATGGTTTTTATAAGGAGTCTTTATGTCATTACTAATATTTTCCTTTTTTTCACCTCTTCTCTCCATCCCCACATTATGACGATTGTGTGATGGTTAAATGCATACATTTGCAAAAATTGTATAATAATGAATGATTGTGAATACCATGTAGGTTAGGACTGTGTTGTAATGCAATGTAAAATATATGTGAATATTATTGTAAATTATTTTAATCAACCTGTTATATGTGTAAATTATGGAATACTTTGTAGAGATTTAATATATTACAAACAGATAGGCAAATGTTCTGATATAAATTAAAAGGAGCTTTAAATGTGCATGAAAGGACGGTGTGATTGGTGAAAGCACCTGTGATATATTACCCAACCAATCAGGATGTAGGACTGGGTATTTCTATGGAGGACCGAGTCACCTGCAACAGATCTTGAGGAAGGGGCGGTACCCCGAAACGCGTTGATTCTGCAGGACTTGGACTGTGACGTAAGGACGTGAGGAGAATACAGCCCGTTTGCATGTCTGAGGCTGTTGCCAGAACAGCACGCTGAGATACTCCGGATCCTCTCAGCGGTAGCGCACAGCCTCAACCGTCAGCGGGTACGATCCTCTCCATCTGTCACATTGTTTTAATAGGACGTATTATCTTGACACATTTTATATTGTTCATACATTAAATATCCCTGCTGGGAATTTTCCCATCTTATATCCCTATGGTGTCTGTATCACTGCTGATGCGCTGAGTCGGGTCTGAACAGTGGGAACGGGATTGAAGGAATCAGGGACACCTAAAAAGAAACCTTTTGATGAACGCTCCAAGGGGTTAAAAAGTAAGTGTCAGTCTATAAGAGAGGAAAAATACACTTATGGGAAACCCCTGAAACAACTCCTGAACACGGTGTTTGTGATTTTTATACATTTCCATTGCTGGGTTCAGCGCTGTGAGCTTAACCTCATTTGTTGGTATATATATCGGAGGATGATGATGAGGTGGACATCTTGCCTCTGTAGAGCCAGTTTGTGCAAGGAGAGATTAATTGCTTCTTTTTTGGTGGGGGTCCAAACTATCCCGTCATTTCAGTCACAGTCGTGTGGCAGACCCTGTCACTGAAATGATGGGTTGGTTAAAGTGTGCATGTCCTGTTTATACAACATAAGGGTGGGTGGGAGGGCCCAAGGACAATTCCATCTTGCACCTCTTTTTTCTTTAATTTTTCTTTGCGTCATGTGCTGTTTGTGGAGTGTTTTTTGGAAGGGCCATCCTGCGTGACACTGCAGTGCCACTCCTAGATGGGCCCGGTGTTTGTGTCGGCCACTAGGGTCGCTTATCTTACTCACACAGCTACCTCATTGCGCCTCTTTTTTTCTTTGCGTCATGTGCTGTTTGGGGAGTGTTTTTTGGAAGGGCCATCCTGCGTGACACTGCAGTGACACTCCTAGATGGGCCCGGTGTTTGTGTCGGCCACTAGGGTCGCTTATCTTACTCACACAGCTACCTCATTGCGCCTCTTTTTTTCTTTGCGTCATGTGCTGTTTGGGGAGTGTTTTTTGGAAGGGCCATCCTGCGTGACACTGCAGTGCCACTCCTAGATGGGCCCGGTGTTTGTGTCGGCCACTAGGGTCGCTTATCTTACTCACACAGCTACCTCATTGCGCCTCTTTTTTTCTTTGCGTCATGTGCTGTTTGTGGAGTGTTTTTTGGAAGGGCCATCCTGCGTGACACTGCAGTGCCACTCCTAGATGGGCCCGGTGTTTGTGTCGGCCACTAGGGTCGCTTATCTTACTCACACAGCTACCTCATTGCGCCTCTTTTTTTCTTTGCGTCATGTGCTGTTTGGGGAGTGTTTTTTGGAAGGGCCATCCTGCGTGACACTGCAGTGCCACTCCTAGATGGGCCCGGTGTTTGTGTCGGCCACTAGGGTCGCTTATCTTACTCACACAGCTACCTCATTGCGCCTCTTTTTTTCTTTGCGTCATGTGCTGTTTAGGGAGTGTTTTTTGGAAGGGCCATCCTGCGTGACACTGCAGTGCCACTCCTAGATGGGCCCGGTGTTTGTGTCGGCCACTAGGGTCGCTTATCTTACTCACACAGCTACCTCATTGCGCCTCTTTTTTTCTTTGCGTCATGTGCTGTTTGTGGAGTGTTTTTTGGAAGGGCCATCCTGCGTGACACTGCAGTGCCACTCCTAGATGGGCCCGGTGTTTGTGTCGGCCACTAGGGTCGCTTATCTTACTCACACAGCTACCTCATTGCGCCTCTTTTTTTCTTTGCGTCATGTGCTGTTTGGGGAGTGTTTTTTGGAAGGGCCATCCTGCGTGACACTGCAGTGCCACTCCTAGATGGGCCCGGTGTTTGTGTCGGCCACTAGGGTCGCTTATCTTACTCACACAGCTACCTCATTGCGCCTCTTTTTTTCTTTGCGTCTTGTGCTGTTTGGGGAGTGTTTTTTGGAAGGGCCATCCTGCGTGACACTGCAGTGCCACTCCTAGATGGGCCAGGTGTTTGTGTCGGCCACTAGGGTTGCTTAGATTAGTCATCCAGCGACCTCGGTGCAAATTTTAGGACTAAAAATAATATTGTGAGGTGTGAGGTATTCAGAATAGAGTGAAAATGAGTGGAAATTATGGTTTTTGAGGTTAATAATACTTTGGGATCAAAATGACCCCCAAATTCTATGATTTAAGCTGTTTTTTAGGTTTTTTGGAAAAAAACACCCGAATCCAAAACACACCCGAATCCGACAAAAAAAATTCGGTGAGGTTTTGCCAAAACGCGGTCGAACCCAAAACACGGCCGCGGAACCGAACCCAAAACCAAAACACAAAACCCGAAAAATTTCCGGCGCTCATCTCTAGAGTCTGGGGGAGCGGTAGGAGAACCTGGTAACAGCCCTGAACATAATTGTCAACATTGGTCTTTTTATACACTGGATACTGTATTGAATCCACTATTAATATTTAACACTATACAGTAGATCAGGCTTTTTCAACCAGTGTGCCGTGGCACACTAGTGTGCCGCGACCAGTTGCAAGGTGTGCCGCGGAGCCAGAGCAGCTTCCTGCACCTTCAGAGTGAACTGTTGGCCCGTGGCTCTTCTTAGAGGATCAGTCATGCTCCGGCTGTGACGTATGCCTTAAAGACGCGGCGGTGTGATATCATAGGTCACGGACGCTGCGTCTCACCACCTAGCCAACCCACCCACCTGCACACACATCTTTTCAGTTCCTGCCTGCATACACAGCTTTCCTTGCCCACCCACATCCACACCTGCCCGACCGCCCGCTGCTCAGTATTTGCAGCACTCCACTATGAATAACCCCCGCCACTGAGGGACAGGGAGGAGGACAGCTAACCTGTAGGGGCTAATAATATTTGTTATGTTATTTCTCCTGTGGGGAACAATAGGATTTATGTGGAGAGAATAAGGATTTATGGGGGGAATAATGTGAATAATTCATGTGGGGAGCAATAGGATTTATGTGGAGCAATGTGGTTGTTTTTTCTGTGTAGGCCAATGTATGTGTGTTGTTTTCTTTACTGTGAGGGCCAATGTGTGTTTTTTGTTTTTTTCTGTGGGGAACTGATGGTGCGCCTTGGCAATTTTAAAATATAGTTCAGTGTGCCGCGAGTAAAAAAAAGGTTGAAAATCACTGCTATAGATGGTCTCTAGTATAGGCTGTATCACACATTTAAATAATATAAATAAGTGGTCAGGAAAAGGTTTAACATACCATAATAAATAATTACACAAACAATAGAACAAGTGCTGCACTTTCTGTTTCTTCTTCCTGGAAGTTACTCTCTGGGCCAGGGCACTGACTGAGGGCTCAGATCCATACACACGGCAAACTTAGTAGAAGAAGCTGCTATCACTGCTAGCTCTGCTCTGTCCCTTAAACTGCAAGATGTGTTGCTATCGCTAGTAATCGTATTATATAGCATTGCTATTGTTGTCATAATTTGAGCCACTTGCCAAGAGAAGGGGGGTTTCTGGGCCCCCCCCCACACACACACACACACGTTTGACTATGCAGCCTCTATGTTGACAACCAAGTGCAACCTGACCTGTCCTCATCTCCCTGAAAACGGTCGTCAGTTGACACCCACGAACGCCCACTTCCTGTCAATCACTCTGCGGCCAGCAGTGCGACTGAAAAGCTTCGCTAGACCTTGTGTGAAACCACATCGTTCGTTGTAATAGAACGACGCGCATGCCCAATTCCACAAAACATTTCACTTACTTGCTCTTCGGTCTCTCCCAGTGGATTTTAATCTACCACCCTCTGTGATGCATCCACCCTTAGCTGTGTCATCTTCACTGTCTGATCAACTTCTATTTTGGGCTTTCTGCTTTCCGAAAAACAATATTGTTTCTTTTACCTCATGCAGGTTGTATGTATAATTGCAGTGCTACAGCCTCCTACAGTATCTGTATGCTAGTTTGATAGTCATCATCATCATCACTTACACCAGGCTAAACTAGGTGCATATGATACACCTGGAAACAGGTGATTCCGTTGTCATGATCTTTACCAACTTGAGAATGCCCTGTTACAGCCAAGTTATGTCCCAAAGCTAACAAGAGGAGAGGAGCAGTACAGTGTATTGCATCACATCTGCTACCAGGCACCGGTTCCTGACAGCATCACAATCGTCTGAAAAACTATACATTAGCATGTGTAAGACACTGGCAAGAGCCCTACTAGTGAAGAATGCTGGCCAGTGGACTGCTTCACAGAAGGTCCTTTCCTGGTTCAGGTCTCAACAACCAGACAGGCAGTGAGCATGCCCTGATTAGTGACTACTATCTGAACTTATTTGTGGGGTGTCAATTTTAACGGGGGAAGGAGGTTGAGGGGGATGGGTCGATTGTCAATTTTACTGATGTGGGCGCTCTCACAACTCAGTTTCTCCATGGCCTCTACAAGCCTTAATCTGACCCTGGTTAACCACGTTTTTCCAGCTTCTCTCTTTGCCTTCAAACGACATAATGTTCCCATCTCACCCTCAGTCTGCCTTCCTTAAATAAGTGATCAATGATCTACTCATACTGTAGCGAGGTCTAAGGGTCACTTCCCCATACTCATCCTACTGCATGTTTCAACAATGTTGATCACCCCCTTCCCCTGAAAACCTTTAATTACTTTGGGCCTAATTCAGTCCTGAACGCTAGGCTGCGTTTTCATACAGCAGGCGATCAGGTCTAAACTGCGCATGCACCGCAATGTGCAGGCGCGTCGCATGGGTACAAAACGGATTGCCACTCAGCGATGGGTTTGTACGAAGGATCCATTGTCCAGATGTCAACTGACCATTTTCAGGGAGTGTCTGGAAAAATGCAGTCGTGTCCAAGCGTTTGCAGGGAGTGTTCCTGATGTCAATTCCAGTCCCAGACAGGCTGAAGTGATCGCAGCGGCTGAGTAAGTCTTGGGCTGCACAGAGACAGCACAAAATCTGCTTGTACAGCTCTGCTACACGTCCATTCTCACACTTGCACAGCTAAAATACATTCCCCCTGTAGGCGGCGACTACCTGATCGCAGCAGTGCAAAAATCGCTTGCTAGCGATCATTTCTGAATTAGGGGTGTGGTTCGTTTTATCGACAGTATCTAGGTCGACAATGTTTAGGTCGACCACTATAGGTCGACAGTCACTAGGTCGACATGGATGGAAGGTCGACAGGGTTTCTAGGTCGACATGTGCTAGGTCGACATGTCTAAAGGTCGACATGAGGATTTCTTTTTCTTTTTTTTGTGTCGTTTTCTTCGTAAAGTGACCGGGATCCCAAATTAGTGCACCGCGTCCGCTCGCCATGCTTCGGGCATGGTGCCTTCGCTCCGCTACCGCTTCGCTCGGCACACTTTACCGTTCCAATCGTAGTCCACGTGGATCGTTAAGTATGAAAAAATCCAAAAAAAATTAAAAATGTGAAAAACTCATGTCGACCTTTAGACCTGTCGACCTAGCACATGTCGACCTAGAAACCCTGTCGACCTTCCATCCATGTCGACCTAGTGACTGTCGACCTATAGTGGTCGACCTAAACATTGTCGACCTAGACACTGTCGATCTTCAGACCGGATCCCCTGAATTAGGCCCATTGTCCTTTATTACACACTTATATCCTAATTTACTTCCTGCCATTAGTGGTGAATTTCCCATTAGGCATGTGAGGCAGATGCCTGGGTGACACTTGTTGGGAGGCGACATCTGGCTGCTTGTTTCAGTATTGTCAGTCCGCAATTTAGTGGAGTGTAAATGTGCAGGACATGCACAGACTGCTCCAGTAAGCTGTCCTACTTAGTATGTATACATACAGTAATTAAAATAAAATGAAGTGTTAGTTCATAGGTTTTTTAAATTATTATTTTAATTCATAATGATTGTTTATAACCAAACAATGAAAATAACAATGTTGAGCAGAAGGGGGGCAGCCATTGTTGTGCCTAGGGGTGCCCTGATTCCTAAATCCACCCCTACCTACCATTCAAATCGCTCCTTCGTGTATCTACCAGTGGCAATGAATTACTTCCTCTCCCACTATGTTTTGGTCCCACAAGGCTCTGTTCTCTGCCCTCTGCATTTTGCAGTCTGCACATTCATTGTCTATTGGGAAATTTGCTCCTTTAGCCAAATGGCAAACGCAGGATTTCTAAAGGGGGGGTTTTCAAATGAAGTCCACAATCTCCCACTCTGCGGAACATGCAAGTGTGGGAGTCTGGGGGAGCGGTAGGAGAACCTGGTAACAGCCCTGAACATAAATGTCAACATTGGTCTTTTTATACACTGGATACTGTATGGAATCCAGTATTAATGTTTAACACTATAGATGGTCTCTAGTATATGCTGTATCAAACATTTAAATAATATAAATAAGTGGCCACGAAAAGGTTAAACATACCATAATAAATAAACAGTGCTTAAAGTGGTCCTAGAGAGGTGGTGGAACTCGCCACCCCTCCCCCCGGCGCCATGCAATGAAAGTAAAAGGGGCATGGTCTCAAGCAAAAGGGGCGTGGTCACACAATAGTAATAATGCCCACAGTAGTAGCACCCCTAATACACATAATGCCCACAGTAGTAGCACCCTGTAATACACAATGCCCACAGCAGTAGCGCCCCTTTTACAATGACCACAGTAGTAGTGCTCTTTATGCAATGTCCACTGTACTGGTAGTGCCCCTTATATAGAGCCCATAGTATTGGTGCCCCTTATGCAATGCCCCCAATAGTAGTGCCCCTTATGTCCTCAGGAGTGATGCCCCTTATGAAGTGCCCCCTTTACAATGCCCTCAGTAGTGCCCCCATTAGTAATGCCCTTAATGGTAATGCCCCTGTGTAGTATTGCCCCCAGTAGTAATGTTGCCTGTAGTAATGCCCCCAGTCGTTTAGCCCCAGTAGTTATGCCCCTATTAGTTTAGCCCCCAGTAGTAATGCCCCTGCAGTAATGACCCCAGTAGTTTAACCCCACTTTAGTTTAGCCTCCAAGTGGCAATACCCCCAGTAGTTTAGCCCCCAGTGGTAATGTCCCCTGTAGTTTAGCCCCCCAGTAGCAATGCCCCCAGTAGTTTAGCCACATGTAGTTTGCCCCAAGAAGGAATGCCTCCAGTAGTTTAGCCCCAGTAGTTATGCCCCCCTGTAGTTTGTCCCCTTGTAGTTCACCCCCCTGTAGTTATGCCCCCAGAAGTAATGTGCCCCTGTAGTTATGCCCCCAGTAGTAATGCGCCCCTGTAGTTTGCCCCCAGTAGTTAGCCCCATGTAGCTTGCCCCAGTAGTTAGCCCCCGTAGCTTGCCCCAAGTAGTAATGCCCCCAGTAGTAATGCCCCCTTGTAGTTTAGCCCCGCTGTAGTAATGGCCCTGTAGTTTGCCCCCAGTAGTAATGCCCCTGTAGTTATGCCCCCAGTAGTAATGTGCCCCTGTAGTTATGCCCCCAGTAGTAATGCGCCCCTGTAGTTTGCCCCCAGTAGTTTGCCCCATGTAGCCTGCCCCAAGTAGTAATGCCCCCAGTAGTAATGCCCTCTGTAGTTTGCCCCCTTGTAGTTTAGCCCCCCTGTAGTTTAGACCCCAAATAGTAATGCCCCCAGTAGCTTAGCCCCTGTAGTTATGCCCCCAGTAGTGTGCCCCAAGTAGTAATGCCCCCAGTAGTAATGCACCCCTGTAGTTTGCCCCCAGTAGTTCACCCCTTGTAGCTTGCCCCCTGTAGCTTGCCCCCAGTAGACGTGCCTTAAAAAAACCCAAAAACCACCATACTTACCAATCCCCGCTCCCGCGTCCGACTGCTGTGATCTCCTGGCGTCTGGCTCCCTGCGCTATGAGAGAGACGTCATGACGTCTCTCTCATAGCGCACACTAGAGCCGGAAGCAGGAGCTCAGTAGTGAGCTCCTGCCGCCGGGCTTCCACTGTGCGGGGAGAGCTGGGCGCCACTGGTAACAGCGGGCGCCCGGCATCTCCCTGCGACGGCGGCACACATCAGGTGAGGTGAGCCGGAGGAGGCAGAACTGAGTTCCGTCTCCAAGTGGAACTGACGGAACGCAGTTCCGCCCCGTTCCGGCTCACTTTAACCCCTGATAATAAATAATTACACAAACAATAGAACCAGTACTACACTTTCTGCTGCTTCTTCCTGGAAGTTACTCTCTGGTCCAGGGCACTGACTGAGGGCTCAGATCCACACACACAGCAAACTTAGTAGAAGAAGCTGCTATCACTGGGCATGTGCAGCAGCTCTGCTCTGTCCCATAAACTGCATGATATGTCGCCAGCTCTTGTTATCGTATTACGTAGCATTGCCATTGTCATAATTTGAGCCACTTGCCAAGAGAAGGGGGATTTCTGGGCAACCGGAACCCCCCCCCATGTTTGCCTATGCAGCCTCTATGTTGACAACCAAGTGCAACCTGACCTGTCCTCCTCTATACTAGTTTGTGCAAAAAGCTGTATGCTATCACATGGATGCCCACCACTAACTAAAGCTCGATATGTACAAAACATACAATCATATCATATCATCTTCCCTCATCCCACAGTCACCACTTTCTTTAACATCTCCCCCAACACCACAATTTCCTGAGACTCCTAAGCCTAGCAGTGCCTGGCCAGCACTGTGGTGTCACTCTGCTTTATTCCTCACCCCCAGTCACTGTCTTAAGTCCTGTCCCCTCAGCCACTGAAATACTGCCAGGATATACCCTCCAAGATGAATCATTGTTTTAGTTATTCTCTCATCATCTCTTGTCCCAACTATCTCTGCTTCAGTCTTAAATTCCAAAACTCATCTTCCTCTATTTTCACTCGGCACATGCTGCACAAATCTTCAATCCCTACCTTGCTTCCAATGCTCTCCAGAATCCAATTACCTTTACTTACCTTCATCTACAAAGCCATCAACACCACCCAGAGCCGGCCTTAGGCATAGGCAAACTAGGCAAATGCCTAGGGCATTTGGTATGCTTAGGGGCACCAGCAGTTTCTGCTGATTAAAATGATATGCGGCATGCATATATTCTGTGTGTATTCCTGGAAATCACTGTAATGTAGCATTTCGTATGCAGATACAGCCGCAGTCGCACACAGAATATAGGCATGCTGCATATCATTTTAATCAGCAGAAGCTGCTTGTGCATCCTAGCCACATAGTAATGCAAATAAGATGCATTTTCATAAACAAAAGGCGCCCGACGTTAGCAGAGCTGCCAGCTGACTCATGCAGGGCCGTCTTTTCGTATGGGCTCAATGGGCTCTTGCCCAAGGGCCCCAGGAGTAAAAGGGCCCTAGGCTGATAGCTGAGGATCCCCTCTTTCCAGGGGTACCAGATATTTGAAAATCGGCCCTGGGGAACTGGAGATATCCGACTTCAAAACAGTGGTCCCCATCCAAGCCTGTTAATTGTCCTTCCCAGCCAGATATCTCGGGTTATGTCTGACTTAGAGTTTTTCTGAGGGTATACTCAAAAATCTGGTACTCTCCCCTTTTGGTGAACACTGGCAGCTTGTCTCTACTATGCCCAGAACCAGAGATATCAGCCTTCAAGCAGCTTGCCCCTGCTCCAGCTCCACACGCCTGGTATGCAGTTTTATATTTTTGTTGGTGGATTGCTCTGGCTCCTGAACTCTGATCCCCAAGTCCCCATTTCCTCCTGAAAGTTGGGACTCTCTAGTTTTTTGCATCCCATTAAAGTTAAGAAATCTATTTCCAGGAACTGGAGATATCTGCAGTCAAGCAAGCTGTCCTCCCACAAGAAAATTATGAATATTAAGCCCACTCCACTATCGACCCCTCCCCTACGTATTAAACATTCCCTACCAACCTGAAAGTCATGAACCGGGGCCCCTTCATTCAGCCCAATGTCCCCTTCTACAGTTTAGTGTTCTCCTTCCTGCCCCATATGTGCAGTAAAGGAGTAATTATCAGAAATTATTTCTCCAGGTCCTACATGCTGAGTGAAAGATAGAACACCCCCTACCGATCGTGGGACATCAAAGCTGCCACTGATAGCACCCCCACCCCTACTGCTGGAGGATGGGTAGGGGCCCCAGTGCATTGCTGTGCCCAGGGGCCTAAACTGCTATTAAGACGGCTCTGGACTCATGCCAGGCATCTTTTGCAGAACAAGCTACGGTGCTAGGGGGCACCAGCCAAAATCTTGCCTAGGGCATCATATTGGTTAGGGCCGGCTCTGTCACAACCCCTTCATACATCTCAAAACTAATCTTAAACTATGCTACCTCATCTGCCTCTGACAGGTGTCTTGTCTCATCTCTGATAACAAACCACTTGCACTGCTGGATAACAGACTTCTTCCATGCCCTACCATGTCCAATCAGACACAGGCTTGGAATCTTCTAACACTTTATGAAAACCTGTAGCATTATTAGATCTACTTCCATCTATACTATTCACACTGGTACAGACTCACCAGTGTCCCGGTCTGTGCTGTGAGCCAGACTCTCTCCTCTTGTCCCACCCGAAATGATGTACCTTTTTATAAACACAGGGAAGATATATCAAAATATCAAAGTTGAAAGTAGAGAGAGATAAAGCGGAAGGAGGTAAATGGGTCTATGTACTAAGCCTTGGAGAGAGATACAGTGGAGAGAGATAAAGTACCAGACAATCAGCTCCTTACAGGCTGCATTTGAAAAAGTACAGATATGAGCTGATTGGCTGATACTTTATCTCCGTACAATCTACCTCCATCCAAGGCTTAGTAAATACATCCTATAGATCCAGGGTCGGAGTGGCCCACAGGGGTACAGGGGAAACCACCGGTGGGCCCACTCCTTCCCCTAGGGATCAGGTTCCAGACTGTGCACTTGTATTATACATGGTAGATATGTTGCATTACACTGCACAAGACTATTGTGCATTTCAAGCCTCTGTGGAGGCTGGCCACACCCCCTTTGAAGGCTGGTCACACCCCTAAATATGGGCCCCTATTACTGCATCCCCCCGGTGGGCCCTTCATACCCCAGCCTGACACTGCATAGACCCCAAGTGCAATACCAGCCAACCAGCTCCTGCCATTTTTAAACCACAGCCTGTAACATGACATTTAGGAGCATTTATTTTGCCTCTCTTGTATGTGCCAGTTTTATATATATGTCATATTTTCACCACTGTATGGTGCTGCAGGGCACTGCGGTGTCTTTTAATTCAGTAATAATAATAATAATAATAATAATAATAATAGTAGCCTCGATATTGTGACAGTCATGCTTCCATAGATACTGTATAAAGTGAATTGATACCACACAACTGCTGACTCTAGAATGCCTATAAGAATGTCATGCCACAGGTTATACACCATTATACCATCATCACTGGTGTCTTCCATATAGTTATATAATGAAAACTTGGAGAGTTGCTAATTGCTATACCACCTTATGTTCACTCACAAATGACACACAGCAAATACTATTCCTGGTTTGCATCAGTCACAAAACTAGGCCTGGCTGTCGTCCCGATAACACAGATTAGGAGACTGACATATGACAGTGGATCACAAAACACTGTCTTATTGACGTACTATCACACGCCCCTTGGGGGTCATTCCGAGTTGATCGCTCGCTGCCTATTTTCGCAGCACAGCGATCAGGTGAAAAAACGGCATTTATGCGCATGCGTATGCCCTGCAATGCGCACGCGCGACATACAGGTACAAAGCCCTTTGTGGTTGTGCTCAGGTTCTAGCGAAGATTTTCTTCGCACTGGCGGCCGCTAGAAGATTGACAGAAAGGGGACGTTACTGGATGTCAACTGACCGTTTTCAGGGAGTGTTTGCAAAAACGCAGGGGTGTCCGAAAAAACGCAGGCGTGGCTGTGCGTTCGCTGGGCGGGTGTGTGACGTCAAATCTGGACACGAATAGGCTGAAGTGCAAGCGCTGAGTAGGTTCTGAGCTACTCAGAAACTGCACAAACCGTTTTTGCAGAGCTCGGATGCACAAACGTTCGCACTTCTGCTAAGCTAAAATACACTCCCAGTGGGCGGTGGCATAGCGTTTGCACGGCTGCTAAAACTAGCAAGTGAGCGATTAACTCGGAATGACCCCCATGTTTGATCAGTTGCTTAACCTTTTAACACCATGTTTTGTGCGCACATGAGAAACCTAAAACAGCACTTTAGCAAACAATCTCAATAGAGATCCATGCCTAAAACAGATCATAGTCTGCAAGAATGGCTCTCATATAAACACACAACAATTTTCCACAACATCAGCTCATATGTGATTTTCCAACCAGACATTATTCTATCTTGGTTATGCTCGAGAGACTCCATAAGAAGAAAGAAAACATCAATTACTATGTTATGGTACATCCAAAATGTGTGATAAATGTACATTACTCAGGCAAAACAAAATACGGCTGCTTCCGGGCTGTAAGCATGTATCTTTACTGGTGGATAGATAGATAGAAACATAGATAGATAGATAGATAGATAGATAGATAGATAGATAGATAGATAGATAGATAGATAGATAGACAGACAGACAGACAGACAGACAGACAGACAGACAGACAGACAGACAGACAGACAGACAGATAGATAGATAGATAGATAGATAGATAGATAGCGCTTAGATAAGTAGAAGTATCCAGGGACTGACTGGCTATTTGGCACTTCTGGCAAATGCCAGAAGGGTTGATGGGCCGCCCTCCTGATAGCCTGGCCGAGCAACTCCGCCTCCTGGTGATCTGTTCTGCTGGCATGCAGAGAAATGGAGTGTGCCATAAAGCTATGCCCTGGTGACTCACAGCACACCTCTATGAGTCACGGATGATTAGGGGCCACAGTCCTTCACAGGAAACCACTTCTATTAAGGACCTAGGACATTCATAACAAAGCAGGAACAGTGACAACTTGATTGACCGCGTCTCGCGCCTAAACTAGCTGCGCCTGTTTGATGAGGCAACTAAGTTCATTAGCCTGGGTAATTGTGACTTTAGCAATACTTCAACTTCCGAGTTAGAGCAAATGTTCAAATATATGGGGCAGGGTATTGCAAAAGAGTAGCGTCAAGCCAATGACCACAAATGCATACAGTACATCTTCAAGCAGTATGTGCTCTTGTGGCCAACAGTTGACTGTAAATAATGATGATGATGATGCAGGTCAAATAATGATGGGAGTCAAGAATTAGTTATTGTTGAAGTCTGAACACAGAATTAGACAGTGTTTTTGGCGGTGATGAGGCAAAATGAAAAGAATGAAAACATCAAGGAAAGAGAGGAATTAATATCTACAAGAGAAAAGAACAAAGACAAGAAAACAAGCATTTAATCACAACCTGGCTCAATCTGCCATTTACAAGGGTTTAACATTTAACATTACATAGACTTGGAACAAAGAAATATTATGCAAGCATATACTACACTCAGTACGTCAAGAAAGTTCCAGTGATTTAACCTTCGAGTTCCACTTTTGTATTACCATCCCGCACTGTTATTGTAAACTTGTTTTTTGGCAGGAATTTAAGTCTATAAACAGAGCTGTGACGATGATCAATTCATTCTGCTGTGCAGTATGGTTGGAGTAGGACTGGGAACAAACACTCTTGAAAATGTTCCTCATCTCTTATGTTGGCACTTACTGTAGGTAAAACATTAGAATAAAATAGGGTTTTAAAAGTAACTCAGAGTTATTAGACACTACTTACTGTCACTCTCTACAAGCACAGCTGCCAAAGTACATGAGCGTGTTAGGATAACAGCAATCTCTGCAGCCAAATGAAATACTGCATTCTAAATAGAGATTCAGGTAAAGTAGAACCATCAGCTCTCCCAAGTATGACTGAAATCGGCCAACAGGGAAGCTCAGATAGTCACGTTCATATCTATTATATAATGCTGCTAAAATGTCCGTCTATGACAGGCATAGTGAGACAGATAGTGGCACGTGCCCCTCACTCACAGCTCTCACTAGCCAATAACAGAGTCAAATAAATGATACATGCATTTACATTTACATTCCAAGAGACAGTTTGTGATGATCCGCAACAAGATATCCCCTTGTTAAAAACAAAAACACATTTTCAAAAGATGTGAAAATTCAAGGGGTAATTATGCTAGCTAAACCAAATACCTATAATTGCTGTGACTAATTCCTCACAGACAAAGGGTTGGTGTTGCTCCCCAGAGTCAGATAAAGTCATATGAAATTGGAGAGAAAAAAGAAGACTCTATTTTGGGGGCACTCTTCAAATACAGATAAGGCCAAGTATGTCTACAAATATCATTAAAATATAACCTTTATTAATTAATCCATTAAAATATAGAAAATAGACTCTAAACATAATCTTTAGTGATGAGCTCATCACTAATAATCTTACGTATAAATCACAATTGTATCCACTAGAATACTGCAAAAAAGCTCACTAAAGAGCTCAGTAAATTGAACCAAAATTGGTGCCACACTGATAAACAACCAATACTACATATAAACAGTATTTTTACCTATTACTGCGTTTTTCATTTATAATAACAATTTTGCACGTGTAAATTCACCAATTGCATATATAAGTGTAAAAAATGAAAATTTAAATTTGTCCGCTACTCATAGGTTTTTACCTCTTAGAAAGAAAATAAATTGAAAAATAAACTAAACTGTGACTATTACCAATCTACTATATCAGAGGATTAAGCTATTAGGATCAGAAACTAACAGTTGTAAAAATTAGGATGATTGTATGAGGATTACGTAGTCACATATTAATAACTGCTAACAATGGTAACATTTCGCTGGAATATTAATGTCCCACTAGTACCTGTATATACAGATAGTTAGTCAATCAGGAGTATTATTTAGGGTTGAAGTAGGTCTGCAAACCATAGTACCGCTACTTCTGCTGTCTCACCGTCATGTGTCAGAACAAAGGCCCTCATTACGAGTTGATCGGTCGCAAGGCGAATTTAGCAGAGTTACACACGCTAAGCCTACGCCTACTGGGAGTGTATCTTAGCTTCTTAAAATTGCGACCGATGTATTCGCAATATTGCGATTACAAGCTACTTTGCAGTTTCTGAGTAACTTCAACCTTACTCTGCCTGTGCGATCAGTTCAGTGCTTGTCGTTCCTGGTTTGACGTCACAAACACACCCAGCGTTCGCCCAGCCACTCCTCCGTTTCTCCAGCCACTCCTGCGTTTTTTCCGGAAACGGTAGCGTTTTCATCCACACGCCCATAAAACGCCGTGTTTCCGCCCAGTAACACCCATTTCCTGTCAATCACATTACGATCGCCGGAGCGATGAAAAAGCCGTGAGTAAAAATACTATCTTCATTGTTAAATTACTTGGCGCAGTCGCAGTGCGAATATTGCGCATGCGTACTAAGCGGATTTTCATTGCGATGCGATGAAAAATACCGACCGATCAACTCGGAATGAGGGCCAATGTTATTGGCACAGTGGCCAGAGGATGAGAGGGTAGCGGCCTGGAAAGAGCTGACCCGAAGGAAGATAAGAGGCCGTACTGCTTTCCTTGTTAGGGCTAATGCAGTGTCCTGATATCTTGAGACATTGCAGGGCACTGCACCGCGATTCTGGGATGAGTGTTGGCCGAAAATGTTAAACCACTTGCATAGGTTGATGAGAGATAGCAGTATTGAGAAGATCCTATATAGGCACTAGTAAAATTCCATTTATTGTTAAATTCCACACTAGATCAATGGACCACACCTTTTCATGCTCTCATGGTTTTGCCCAGCTGCTAACAAAATTCCTGCTGCAATCAACTTGGAATTACCCCCATAGTTCAGCTTCCTGTCCTGCACTGAACTCAGTAGTTGATGGCAGCAAAAATCCATAAAAAAAAGGGATTTATAACAGCCTTATTACTCCAAAGTAAAGAACAAAGGGGGTCATTCCGAGTTGATCGCTTGCTAGCTAGTTTTAGCAGCCGTGCTAACGCTATGCAGTTGCCCACTGGGGAGTGTATTTTAGCTTAGCAGAAGTGCGAACGCATGTGCAGCCGAGCTCTACAAAAACAGTTTGTGCAGTTTCAGAGTAGCTCTGAACCTGCTCAGCGCTTGCGATCACTTCAACCTATTCGTGTCCGGATTTGACGTCATACACCCGCCCAGCGAACGCCCAGCCACGCCTGCGTTTTTTCAGACACGCCTGCGTTTTTGCAAACACTCCCTGAAAACGGTCAGTTGACACCCAGAAACACCCTCTTCCTGTCAATCTTCTAGCGGCCGCCAGTGCGACTTAAAACTTTGCTAGAACCTGTGCAAAACAACAACGGGCTTTGTACCCATATGACGCGCGTGCGCATTGCGGTGCATACGCATGCACAGAAAAGCCATTTGTTAGCCTGATCGCTGCGCTGCGAACAACTGCACCTAGCGATCAACTCGGAATGACCCCCAAAGGGCCTAATTCAGAGTTGATTGCAGCAGCAAATATGTTAGCAGCTGGGCAAAACCATGGACCTAATTCAGACCTGATCGCTCACTAGGGGTTTTTGCACTGCTGCGAGCAGATAGTCGCCGCCTATAGGGGAGTGTATTTTCGCTTTGCAAGTGTGCGATCGCATGTGCAGCCGGGTGGTATAAAAAAGTTTTGTGCAGTTTCTGAGTATCCCAGGACTTACTCATCCGCTGCGATCACTTCAGCCTATCCGGGGCCGGAATTGACGTCAGACACCCGCCCTGCAGACGCTTGGACACGCCTGCGTTTTTACAAACACTCCCAGAAAACGGTCAGTTGACACCCACAAACGCCCTCTTCCTGTCAATCTCCTTGCGATCGGCTGTGCGAATGGATTCTTCATACATTCCATCGCTGGGCAACGATCCGCTTTGTACTTGTATGAAGCGCCTGCGCATTGCGGTGCATACACATGCGCAGTTCTGACCTGATCGCAGCGCAGTGAAACAACCTAGCATGCAATCAGGTCTGAATGACCCCCCTATGTGCACTGCAGGTGGGGCAGATATAACACGTGCAGAGAGAGTTAGATTTGGGTGGGGTGTGTTCAAACTGAAATCTAAATTGCAGTGTAAAAATAAAGCAGCCAGTATTTACCCTGCACAGAAACAAAATAACCCACCCATATCTAATGGGCCCTACACACATACTGATCCGCCGCCGAGCTGCCCGACAGCGGATACGGCCGACGGGCGACCCGGCGGTGGGTGGGAGGTGACGGGGGGAGTGAAGTTTCTTCACTGCCCCCGTCACCCGGCTCCATAGCACTGCACGCTAATATGGACAGTCTCGTCCATATTGGCCTGCATACATAAGCAACGGGGCACCAACTATTAATGAACGCGGGGCCGTGTATCATTAATCGTTGGTGCCTACACCCAGAACGATATGAACAAGTTCTCGTTCATTTATGTACGAGAACGTTCATATCGTTCTGTTTTATCTGCCAGTGTGTAGGGCCCATAACTCTCTCTGCACATGTGATATCTGTCACACCTGCAGTGCACATGGGGGGTCATTCCGAGTTGTTCGCTCTTTGCTGATTTTCGCTATATTGCGATTAGTCGCTTACTGCGCATGCGCAAGGTTCGCAGAGCGCATGCGCTTAGTTATTTTACACAAAAGTTAGGTATTTTACGCACAGCATAACGAGGATTTTTCATCGTTCTGGTGATCGTACTGTGATTGACAGGAAGTGGGTGTTTCTGGGCGGAAACTTGCCATTTTCTGGGTGTGTGCGAAAAAACTCTGGCGTTTCTGGGAAAAACGCGGGAGTGTCTGCAGAAACGGGGGAGTGTCTGGGCGAACGCTGGGTGTGTTTGTGACGTCAAACCAGGAACAAAACTGACTGAACTGATCGCAATGGCTGAGTAAGTCTGGAGCTACTCAGAAACTGCTAATAAATTTCTATTCGCAATTCTGCAAATCTTTCGTTTGCAATTCTGCTATGCTAAGATACACTCCCAGAGGGCGGCGGCTTAGCGTGTGCAATGCTGCTAAAAGCAGCTAGCGAGCGAACAACTCGGAATGAGGGCCATGGTTTTGCCCAACTGCTAACAAATTTGCTCCTGCGATCAACTCTGAATTACCCCCAAAGACAATACATACAGATAGCACATACTATTATACACGTGTGCCAACGTAAATACTAGTAGGCCATATTTTGACAAAAATATATAAATGACAACAATTGTAAGTAAAGTAAATCAGAATCAGAGTAGGATGCTATTGCAGCCGCGATCACGTCTTTAAACGCAGCTGCTACTGCATTTTTTTTTTTTTTTACAATTTTTTCTTTTATTAAAGCTTCAACTTGCAATAATGAAATTGTGCATATTTGTCATCTTTATGCCAATGCCGCAGACGATGGTCTTCCTACTGAGACACCCACCAGCTGCATCGCTAATCTGCCACTGTGCGTATTAATACGCGCCATTGGTCGCACCTACAGAGACTGCACCAACTCTACAGACAGTCTCCAACTGGACATGGCTACTGCGTCTTTAGACCACACCACCAGTTACCACCCAGAAACGTCCATCAAAATTGAATGCCTGCAATTTCAATCTGCGTCTTTGCGCCTAATTCAGCATGAGTTGTAGTTTTGCTAAAACTGGGTCGCAGCGGCTGTGTGTGACATCATGCAGCCGCCATGGCCAACCCCGCAAATGGTCTGGACACATCTGCATTGTCTAACTGCGCCCCTTAAACAGTGCGTCGACATCCACAAAACGCGGCGTCGATACCCTGTCCATGCCCTGTTGCTGCCCCCCGCTGGCTCTTAAAAACTCAACCATGCACGCACCGCCATGCACGCATGCGCAGAAGTGTGGAAATCGGCAAATAGCAATTTCCGCACTTCTGCGGCTGATGCTGAATCAGCCCCTTTGTGAGTTAGCCACCGGCAGTCAGACACAGACTATTAATTTTGTCTGCTTGTGTGCGATGACATCCCTGCTTCCACCTCTGAATCAGGCCCAGCGTGTGTATATGAGATGTAGTTAACATCCCGACAGACGGTATGCTGGTGGTCAGAAGACTGGTCAGAATGTCGACACTGGAAGCCTGACAGCTGGAATCCTGAACATAACTACACCGGGGAGGGTTACGGTTAGGCTGCGGGGAGGGGTTGAGGTTAAAGTTGGTTTAGGTGCTCAAACCTGTTGGGATTATGGCAGTTGGAATGCCGCTGTCGGTATTCTGACTGCCGGTATTCCAATTCCATACTCCACCCATGTATATCTATACAACAAATTGGACCCGTAAAGGCAATACCATCATCACGGCTCATGTGTGCACTTTACACCTAATGTACACAGTGCATGTCCTGTCTCCCACTGCATGGGGCATAGTGGCAGGACAGGCTGCCTGGAGAAGAGGACTTGGAACAGGGGTTTAGAATGGGGGCTGCCTGGAGTGGCCTGGCAGATACTGGATGCATTTCCTAGTAATAATATATAACTATATGAAATATGTTAATAATATATAACTATATAAAATGGTAATGACATATAACTAAATAAAGTACCTAAAATATGGTAATAATATATAACTACCTAAAATATGATAAAATGAGAGCTATCACTCAATAAGAGGGACGGCTGTGATTTGTATTTCAAATCCCAGTGGAGAAAGAGTTTAAACAGCTCTCGTTGTGCTAATTTAGTTTTCAGATCTCCATGTCTGTCTCCCATCTTGACATGTTCTATTGCTTTGAAAGAAAAATGTTCAGGGTTATGGGCATAAAACAAGTCTTGGAACTGAATGATTAATCTTAGCAACGATTAATGTTACTATAGACATACTGAGCAATAGTTTGGCTCTTGTATTCAGTGCTCACTGCCAGAGCTGATCGTGCTGCTGACTATGAAGGGCCGATGTGGAGGGATCACCCCAATATTATACTGGGGACCAATAAAGACAGTGAAAGTAGCTGTCATTACTATCGGCCCGCATTTAAATTAGAATCCTTAGTGCAAGACACCGGTATGTAACCAGAGGAATCTCTGCATATGCTCACCACGAATAGGTCACAAATCCAAATCCACACATGACCGCATCACGCCCTCCTACATGCGGGCTCCCAGTTGCCGCCCATTTATAACCACTCAGCACCATGTAGCGATGCAGATGAGATGCACGATGACTTTCAATTGCCCAGAGATGCTCAAAGTTCCAAATGTTTGGTTACTGGGCATTCGCAGTCCATAGAGCCACAAGATCCATTCATAAAGAAGACTGGAGCCCAGCTCTGAATTAGCCCCTAAGGCTGTGGCTCACCTATACAGTTTACCTTTCCCTGGGTAGTATAATAGTAATTAAAGGAGTTCAAGAAGGCAATTCCAGGTAACAGATGGGGTTGCAGTGCAAGGACCCCCAACTGCATGTACTACATGTGGTGTGAAGGCTGCTTACAGCTAAAGGGTCTCTGAACATCTGGGGCATCCCCTTACCTAACATATCATTGGAGCACTATGACACCAAAATTACCAGCTGCTACCAATGTGAGACTTTGAAGAAGCACAAATCTTGGCACTGCAACTGTTTGCCACACCTAGGTCTGAGAGCATGGGGTAAATGTAATAGCATGCAGCAACTTCCCGGCGAGTCTGCCCTATGGTATAAAGGTAAGCGCAAGCCGCATCTCCAACCCCTCTACAGGCTGAAATGCTAGTAATTTACAATAAAATATGAACCTACTGTACATAACAGTGATCATGGCAAAACTGGTATAAATAACAAGCAGCCCTGGCATACAAAGCTCATGTGCCCACAATAGTAAAGAAATTGTGTAATATAATTATTTTGCAGAGAGCAGTATCATTCACTGAGAGGCATGCAGTTATCTTTATATACTGCTGCCATGATCATCTCTGTACGGTAGAAGCGGGTAAATGAGCAGGGCTGTTTCTAGACAATTTGGCTCCCAGTGCAGTCAGTAAAAAAAAATGCCCCCTCCTCCTCCCCATAGACATTCTAAGATGTAAATATTAGCGCGTGACTCCTAAAAAAGGAGTGTAGCCTCAATAAAGTGGGTGTGGCTGCACTAAAATGTCCAAAAATGCAGGAAAAGACTACCTTACACCCCAGTTTTTGACCCTGCACCCCCAGACTCACACAGTAATGCCCCTTCCACTATAGTATGCCTCACAGTAATGCCCCTTGCACCATATTATGCTTTACACAGTAATGTGCCTTGCACCATATTATGCCCCACACAGTAATGTCCCTTGCACCATACTATGCTTTACACAGTAATGTCCCTTGCACCATCTTATGCCTAACACAGTAATGCCCCTTGCACCATATGCCCCAACAAGGAAAATGCCCCTTGTACGTTATTATGCATCACACTGCAATGCCTCTTGTACCATATTATGCCCCTTGCACCATATCCCCCTCACAGTAATGCCCCTTCCACCATATGCCCCACACAGTAATGCCCCTTGCACCATATGTCCCACACAGTAGTGCCCCTTGCACCATGTGGCCCACAAAGTAAATGCCCCTTGCACCACATACTTTCCTACAGTTAATACCCAGACTGTCACTTTAAAGTATGCCAGTCTCACATAATAATGCCCCACTAACTGCTCATTGTCAGGGGTTTCACATCACTGCCGCCTTCCTCTAGCTGTAGCCGTCCCTTGGTCCCAACACAGAAAATGTCCCTCCCAAAATGGCCACGCTTCCTCTAGCATCCTGTCTCCTCTGTGGAGGTGGCCATTTTGGGAGGGACATTATCAACAGTATTCCATGGACGGCCAGACCGCATGAAATACTGTGTAAGAACCGGACACAGATGGCCTGTGTGATCGCACAGCTTTCCTGGCCCTAAAATCAGCCCTGTGAATGATAAACAAAGCATGTAGCTATAGGTGGACCTACCCTATTAGCATACTGCGCACAGTGCCCTGCAGTGCCCAGCGTACATGTGTTTCTCACCTCTGGTTCATACATGGAAGCCCTTGTAACTGTTTTGTTATACACCTGGCTGCAGCATACAAGTATTCTTCAGTACTAAAAGTAGGACTGGGAGAATGAGACTGATAAAAGCTACATTTGGGAGCTATGAACACTGCACGAATACTACTAGCCACAACGGTCCCCTTACAGCAAATACCACAGTGGCCCACCTGGGCCTGAATGACCTACCCTGGAGCAGTTACTGCAAGCAAGAAAATGCATTGAATCACTGGGCCTGAGAGATGGGCGCAGTTCCTACGCACAGCCGCTGTGTGTTTGTATGCAGTGGCTGTGCTAAAATATACAAAGGCCACAGGAGGCGCCTTGTGTAAATAGATGCCCCCTGCATGCTTGTCTGATTCTCTACAGTGTCCGAGGATGCAGCATTATTAGATCACCTGCATAAACACCCTCAGGTTACTTAGGATGACTGGGGAATTCATGCTGCTGAAGCCAAGGACGCAGCCATTGGCTTCAGCACCCCCAGAAAACAGGGCCGACACCCTCCTGATTTCTGTAATGCTGGCAATAGCCGCCCCAGATCTGTGCATTCACAGTGCGGCATTTGCAGATCTCACACCATCGGAGATGTACATCTCATAATTAGGCCTACAGCTGTGTGCCTTACTAAACAGGGAACATACTGTGGGACTATTTCACATGACAAAATATAACAGTGTGTCCAAGATGGCTGCCTCACCTGGTACCTTTATGGGTAGGAAGAAGAATCCTTGGAACTGATGCCCCAAAATATCTGCCTCACCTCTGTATTATGTTTATGGTTTCTGTATTTACACAAATCTAAACCTCTGTATTGTGGGCCTGATTCAGGCCACATCTCAAAACGCAATGCAACCACATTTTTTAAGATCAGAGGCTAGCATGCATTCGCAGGTCTCGTCCTGCGCATGCAGTTAATGCGGTCGACCCGCATTAACTGCAAACGCCTCTGCCTGATTGACAGGCAGAGGCATTCGCGGAGTGGGCAGGGGATGGTGACTGAGCATTTTTGTGGCGGCGTCTGGGAAATGGGGGAGTGTCTGCGGCATTTTCGGGGTGGCTGTGTGTCGTCACGCACAGCCGCTCCAATAAAAAAAATGGTGGCAGGACTCCTGCCGTCGCAGCCAGGCTGCGCTGGCAGGAGGCTACCATAGTTTCTGCAACCACGCTCTAATTGCGTTGCGATCGCAATTAGAGTGTGATCACAGTGGGTGGGCGGTGGGTAGCATGCTGGGCGGCCTCCAGTATGCGATTGAAAGGATTGCACCTTCCTGAATAAGGGGCCTAATTCAGACCTGATCGCAGCAAATTTGTTATCTAAAGGGCAAAACCATGTGCACTGCAGGGGGGGCAGATATAACATGTGCAGAGAGAGTTAGATTTGGGTGGGTTTTTTTGTTTCTGTGCAGGGTAAATACTGGCTGCTTAATTTTTACACTGCAATTTAGATTTCAGTTTGAACACACCCCACCCAAATCTAACTCTCTCTGCACATGTTATATCTGCTCCCCCCCCCCTGCAGTGCACATGGTTTTGCCCAGTAGCTAAAACATTTGCTGCTGCGATCAGATCTGAATTTGGCCCAAGGTCCTGTGTTCATGATTTCTGATAAGCACCTTGCGTCCTTTTAGAGAAAAATGTTATACAAATCAAATTATTATTATTATTATTATTATTAATAAACACCAAATTATCACAGAAACCCAGAGAGCAGATTTCCCTATCATCAGGTATAATTTGACGGTAATGTCTGGATTAATTGCAGAACCGCCAATCTTGTGTCACACAGTAAATCCATGCTGTCTCAGGTCTTCCAAATCAATGGCTGGGAAGCGTAACATTATGTTCTTGTACTAAGTGTTTCCAATAACTGTCAAACGATCATCAGCCTAGGTCCAAGGAAGCGAGGAAAGTATTTTGCAAGATAAGGGGTTCCCTGTATCTCAGGGTTGTGCATTCTCTGGAGATATTATTGATGACACCAGGCAGAGGTTGAGGATCAGAGATCTGTCTCACAAGGGTAGGACAGTCTAGAACAGGGCTGGCCAACCAGTCAGAGACAAAGAGCCAAGAAATCTGGTTAGGTACATCAAAGAGCCGACTTCGAGCCGAAGACGCACTTGCAAAAATGGGGTGTGACCTTGTGCCACGCCCCTGGTATAAAATACATGGAAAAAGCCAGCTCCAACATAAAATACAATGAAAAAGCCACTTCTATATCAAATAATTGATCAGCCAGATCCGCATAATAAATACTGAAAAGTCAGATTCACATAATACAATTCAGTTCCCCCATGTGTCACTCCAGCTAGAACCCGCCTGTGTCATTCCAGCCAGCAGCCTCTTGTGTCACTCCAGACAGCTCCCCCATGTGTATTTGGCTCCCTCAGTTCTCAGTCTATGTAGTGCTGCTGCATGTCTGGCTGGAGTGCAATGGTTTATATATCTCTTGTGGTCACGTGACTTTGAGTGTTGGGAGCCACATTTGAATAAAGAAAGAGCCGCATGTGGCTCAAGAGCCACACGTTGGCCACCACTGGTCTAGAAGAAGAGAAATGCGTGTTTACAGTATTGAATGAAAGTCCTGACATCTCCCCTGAGAGAAGTCGATGACAAGCAATAAATAGACCTATACAAATAACATATGCAATACCACTAATAAGGAGACAATACTTGTGTTATCTACCTCTCCCAAGCACTTACTTTGTGTACTGAATTGTTAGTGATACTGATGGGCGTACAATCAATGACACAGTGAAGACACCAAACAGTATTGCAATGTGATGTCCTGAAAAATGCTAGGGACAAACGCTGAATCTGTCACCTGAAACTGAGCGGGGTCCAGTTTTTCTCAGGGGTACAGCTGACTTTTTGTTATGCACACCAGTGCCTGCAGGAATGTACTGGTGTCAGAACTGTTATGCACTCCAGTGCCTGCAGGAATGTACTGGTGTTTGAACTAGAGATGAGCGCCTGAAATTTTTCGGGTTTTGTGTTTTGGTTTTGGGTTCGGTTCCGCGGCCGTGTTTTGGGTTCGAACGCGTTTTGGCAAAACCTCACCGAATTTTTTTTGTCGGATTCGGGTGTGTTTTGGATTCGGGTGTTTTTTTCAAAAAACACTAAAAAACAGCTTAAATCATAGAATTTGGGGGTCATTTTGATCCCAAAGTATTATTAACCTCAAAAACCATAATTTACACTCATTTTCAGTCTATTCTGAATACCTCACACCTCACAATATTATTTTTAGTCCTAAAATTTGCACCGAGGTCGCTGTGTGAGTAAGATAAGCGACCCTAGTGGCCGACACAAACACCGGGCCCATCTAGGAGTGGCACTGCAGTGTCACGCAGGATGTCCCTTCCAAAAAACCCTCCCCAAACAGCACATGACGCAAAGAAAAAAAGAGGCGCAATGAGGTAGCTGTGTGAGTAAGATTAGCGACCCTAGTGGCCGACACAAACACCGGGCCCATCTAGAAGTGGCACTGCAGTGTCACGCAGGATGTCCCTTCCAAAAAACCCTCCCCAAACAGCACATGACGCAAAGAAAAAAAGAGGCGCAATGAGGTAGCTGTGTGAGTAAGATTAGCGACCCTAGTGGCCGACACAAACACCGGGCCCATCTAGGAGTGGCACTGCAGTGTCACGCAGGATGTCCCTTCCAAAAAACCTGAACCACTAGCCATGAACATAGGCCAGGGCCTCAGCCGTTCCTTGCCACTCCGTGTGGTAAATGGCATATTGGCAAGTTTACGCTTCTCCTCCGACAATTTTATTTTAGGTTTTGGAGTCCTTTTTTTACTGATATTTGGTGTTTTGGATTTGACATGCTCTGTACTATGACATTGGGCATCGGCCTTGGCAGACGACGTTGCTGGCATTTCATCGTCTCGGCCATGACTAGTGGCAGCAGCTTCAGCACGAGGTGGAAGTGGATCTTGATCTTTCCCTAATTTTGGAACCTCAACATTTTTGTTCTCCATATTTTAATAGGCACAACTAAAAGGCACCTCAGGTAAACAATGGAGATGGATGGATTGGATACTAGTATACAATTATGGACGGGCTGCCGAGTGCCGACACAGAGGTAGCCACAGCCGTGAACTACCGCACTGTACTGTGTCTGCTGCTAATATATAGACTGGTTGATAAAGAGATAGTATACTCGTAACTAGTATGTATGTATAAAGAAAGAAAAAAAAACCACGGTTAGGTGGTATATACAATTATGGACGGGCTGCCGAGTGCCGACACAGAGGTAGCCACAGCCGTGAACTACCGCACTGTACTGTGTCTGCTGCTAATATATAGACTGGTTGATAAAGAGATAGTATACTCGTAACTAGTATGTATGTATAAAGAAAGAAAAAAAAACCACGGTTAGGTGGTATATACAATTATGGACGGGCTGCCGAGTGCCGACACAGAGGTAGCCACAGCCGTGAACTACCGCACTGTACTGTGTCTGCTGCTAATATATAGACTGGTTGATAAAGAGATAGTATACTCGTAACTAGTATGTATGTATAAAGAAAGAAAAAAAAACCACGGTTAGGTGGTATATACAATTATGGACGGGCTGCCGAGTGCCGACACAGAGGTAGCCACAGCCGTGAACTACCGCACTGTACTGTGTCTGCTGCTAATATATAGACTGGTTGATAAAGAGATAGTATACTCGTAACTAGTATGTATGTATAAAGAAAGAAAAAAAAACCACGGTTAGGTGGTATATACAATTATGGACGGGCTGCCGAGTGCCGACACAGAGGTAGCCACAGCCGTGAACTACCGCACTGTACTGTGTCTGCTGCTAATATATAGACTGGTTGATAAAGAGATAGTATACTCGTAACTAGTATGTATGTATAAAGAAAGAAAAAAAAACCACGGTTAGGTGGTATATACAATTATGGACGGGCTGCCGAGTGCCGACACAGAGGTAGCCACAGCCGTGAACTACCGCACTGTACTGTGTCTGCTGCTAATATATAGACTGGTTGATAAAGAGATAGTATACTCGTAACTAGTATGTATGTATAAAGAAAGAAAAAAAAACCACGGTTAGGTGGTATATACAATTATGGACGGGCTGCCGAGTGCCGACACAGAGGTAGCCACAGCCGTGAACTACCGCACTGTACTGTGTCTGCTGCTAATATAGACTGGTTGATAAAGAGATAGTATACTACTAATATTATATACTGGTGGTCAGGTCACTGGTCACTAGTCACACTGGCAGTGGCACTCCTGCAGCAAAAGTGTGCACTGTTTAATTTTAATATAATATTATGTACTCCTGGCTCCTGCTATAACCTATAACTGGCACTGCAGTAGTGCTCCCCAGTCTCCCCCACAATTATAAGCTGTGTGAGCTGAGCAGTCAGACAGATATATAATATATATAGATGATGCAGCACACTGGCCTGAGCCTGAGCAGTGCACACAGATATGGTATGTGACTGAGTCACTGTGTGCTGTGTATCGCTTTTTTCAGGCAGAGAACGGATTATAAATAAAAGTGGTGGTCACTGGTCACTATCAGCAAAACTCTGCACTGTACACTACTGAGTACTCCTAATGCTCCCCAAAATTAGTAAATCAAGTGTCTAAACGGAGAGGACGCCAGCCACGTCCTCTCCCTATCAATCTCAATGCACGTGTGAAAATGGCGGCGACGCGCGGCTCCTTATATAGAATCCGAGTCTCGCGATAGAATCCGAGCCTCGCGAGAATCCGACAGCGTCATGATGACGTTCGGGCGCGCTCGGGTTAACCGAGCAAGGCGGGAAGATCCGAGTCGCTCGGACCCGTGAAAAAAAACATGAAGTTCTGGCGGGTTCGGATTCAGAGAAACCGAACCCGCTCATCTCTAGTTTGAACTGTTATGCACACCAGTGCCTGCAGGAATGTACTGGTGTCAGAACGGATAGGTATGCAAAACAAATGAACTCACAGACAGACTGGGGAATATGACATTACGTACACAGAAGGTGATAGGGTAACAAAATACACACAAAGTGAACAGAGAAGCCCAGAGGCTAAGGAACTGGGTGTCTCCCTAGTATTAGTAATGCTCAGATGGGAAAAGCAAGATGTTGTGTTTTAATACGTAGAGAACCCGAAATGCTGTTGCTAAGGGCAACAGCAAAACCCTAAAGGGTTACCAACGGGTGTGGCAGTAAACTCCTTGGTCAGAGATGGAATGATAGACACAAGGAGAGTCTCCACAATCCTAATTCTCACTTGCAGTGCACAGGTTCAGCTTACTGCCACTAAACTGACACCTGACACCTTGCACAGTGAGACAGGATTTAGGCAGGCAAGTCTTAGAATACAGCCGCAAACTTGCTAAGTTCACAGAGTAGTAAAAGAACCCCAGCAAGCTAAACGACTGACTCCAGTTTTACTGCTAGGTCTGGATTGGCAGAGTGTAGTACCAAATCCCCAGGCCTATTTGCAGTAAGCAAGAACAAATACAAAGCTACACAGTACTGGCTAACTTTCAGGAACTGACTAACAAACAAAGATTCAGCAGCATCTGCTTAACCTGAGAAGAGGCCTTATAAAGCAGGTGCTGTCCACGCCCCACTCAGACCTCACAGACTGTGAGCACAAAAACCAGCACCGGATCCCCTGCCGTGCACAGAGCCTGTAACCACTGCACAGCAAAAGACCCGAACCGGAGTATCAGCTGCGCTCAGGTTACTCCGCTAGCACTTGTCTCCCGGTTGCCATGACGACGTGGCAGCACAGGGCAGGAGACCCTAACACTTTTTTAGCTGTAATTGACAGGACAAACAGGATCTCATGACAGCATAATTTTGTTTGGTCCTTTTCTAGATGGTCCTGATATCAGAGTGTTTCACACAGTCTATGTTTATTTGTAACTGAATTTTGATGTCAGATGGCGAACAGCGCATTCACACAGTCTATGTATGTATCAGGTTATGTGTGATTAAAGTGTTATATCAGGAAGTGCATGCAGCGCATTCACACAGTCTATGTATGTATCAGGTTATGTGTGATTAAAGTGTTATATCAGGGAGTGCATGCAGCGCATTCACACAGTCTATGTATGTATCAGGTTATGTGTGATTAAAGTGTTATATCAGGGAGTGCATGCAGCGCATTCACACAGTCTATGTATGTATCATGTTATGTGTGATTAAAGTGTTATATCAGGAAGTGCGTGCAGCGCATTCACAAAGTCTATGTATGTATCAGGTTATGTGTGATTAAAGTGTTATATCAGGGAGTGCATGCAGCGCATTCACACAGTCTATGTATGTATCATGTTATGTGTGATTAAAGTGTTATATCAGGAAGTGCATGCAGCGCATTCACACAGTCTATATATGTATCAGGTTATGTGTGATTAAAGTGTTATATCAGGAAGTGCATGCAGCGCATTCACACAGTCTATGTATGTATCAGGTTATGTGTGATTAAAGTGTTATATCAGGAAGTGCATGCAGCGCATTCACACAGTCTATGTATGTATCAGGTTATGTGTGATTAAAGTGTTATATCAGGAAGTGCGTGCAGCGCATTCACACAGTCTATGTACGTATCAGGTTATGTGTGATTAAAGTGTTATATCAGGAAGTGCATGCAGCGCATTCACACAGTCTATGTATGTATCATGTTATGTGTGATTAAAGTGTTATATCAGGGAGTGCATGCAGCGCATTCACACAGTCTATGTATGTATCATGTTATGTGTGATTAAAGTGTTATATCAGGAAGTGCATGCAGCGCATTCACACAGTCTATGTATGTATCAGGTTATGTGTGATTAAAGTGTTATATCAGGAAGTGCGTGCAGCGCATTCACACAGTCTATGTACGTATCAGGTTATGTGTGATAAAAGTGTTATATCAGGAAGTGCATGCAGCGCATTCACACAGTCTATGTATGTATCAGGTTATGTGTGATTAAAGTGTTATATCAGGAAGTGCGTGCAGCGCATTCACACAGTCTATGTATGTATCATGTTATGTGTGATTAAAGTGTTATATCAGGAAGTGCATGCAGCGCATTCACACAGTCTATGTATGTATCAGGTTATGTGTGATTAAAGTGTTATATCAGGAAGTGCGTGCAGCGCATTCACACAGTCTATGTATGTATCATGTTATGTGTGATTAAAGTGTTATATCAGGAAGTGCATGCAGCGCATTCACACAGTCTATGTATGTATCAGGTTATGTGTGATTAAAGTGTTATATCAGGGAGTGCATGCAGCGCATTCACACAGTCTATGTATGTATCATGTTATGTGTGATTAAAGTGTTATATCAGGAAGTGCGTGCAGCGCATTCACACAGTCTATGTATGTATCATGTTATGTGTGATTAAAGTGTTATATCAGGAAGTGCGTGCAGCGCATTCACACAGTCTATGTATGTATCAGGTTATGTGTGATTAAAGTGTTATATCAGGGAGTGCATGCAGCACATTCACACAGTCTATGTATGTATCAGGTTATGTGTGATTAAAGTGTTATATCAGGAAGTGCATGCAGCGCATTCACACAGTCTATATATGTATCAGGTTATGTGTGATTAAAGTGTTATATCAGGAAGTGCATGCAGCGCATTCACACAGTCTATGTATGTATGTATCAGGTTATGTGTGATTAAAGTGTTATATCTGGAAGTGCATGCAGCGCATTCACACAGTCTATGTATGTATCAGGTTATGTGTGATTAAAGTGTTATATCAGGAAGTGCGTGCAGCGCATTCACACAGTCTATGTACGTATCAGGTTATGTGTGATTAAAGTGTTATATCAGGAAGTGCATGCAGCGCATTCACACAGTCTATGTATGTATCATGTTATGTGTGATTAAAGTGTTATATCAGGGAGTGCATGCAGCGCATTCACACAGTCTATGTATGTATCATGTTATGTGTGATTAAAGTGTTATATCAGGAAGTGCATGCAGCGCATTCACACAGTCTATGTATGTATCAGGTTATGTGTGATTAAAGTGTTATATAAGGAAGTGCGTGCAGCGCATTCACACAGTCTATGTACGTATCAGGCATGTGTGATAAAAGTGTTATATCAGGAATTGCATGCAGCGCATTCACACAGTCTATGTACGTATCAGGTTATGTGTGATTAAAGTGTTATATCAGGAAGTGCGTGCAGCGCATTCACACAGTCTATGTATGTATCATGTTATGTGTGATTAAAGTGTTATATCAGGAAGTGCATGCAGCGCATTCACACAGTCTATGTATGTATCAGGTTATGTGTGATTAAAGTGTTATATCAGGAAGTGCGTGCAGCGCATTCACACAGTCTATGTATGTATCATGTTATGTGTGATTAAAGTGTTATATCAGGAAGTGCATGCAGCGCATTCACACAGTCTATGTATGTATCAGGTTATGTGTGATTAAAGTGTTATATCAGGAAGTGCGTGCAGCGCATTCACACAGTCTATGTATGTATCATGTTATATGTGATTAAAGTGTTATATCAGGAAGTGCATGCAGCACATTCACACAGTCTATGTATGTATCAGGTTATGTGTGATTAAAGTGTTATATCAGGGAGTGCGTGCAGCGCATTCACACAGTCTATGTATGTATCATGTTATGTGTGATTAAAGTGTTATATCAGGAAGTGCGTGCAGCGCATTCACACAGTCTATGTACGTATCAGGTTATGTGTGATTAAAGTGTTATATCAGGAAGTGCATGCAGCGCATTCACACAGTCTATGTATGTATCATGTTATGTGTGATTAAAGTGTTATATCAGGAAGTGCATGCAGCGCATTCACACAGTCTATGTATGTATCATGTTATGTGTGATTAAAGTGTTATATCAGGAAGTGCATGCAGCGCATTCACACAGTCTATGTACGTATCAGGTTATGTGTGATTAAAGTGTTATATCAGGGAGTGCGTGCAGCGCATTCACACAGTCTATGTATGTATCATGTTATGTGTGATTAAAGTGTTATATCAGGAAGTGCGTGCAGCGCATTCACACAGTCTATGTACGTATCAGGTTATGTGTGATTAAAGTGTTATATCAGGAAGTGCATGCAGCGCATTCACACAGTCTATGTATGTATCATGTTATGTGTGATTAAAGTGTTATATCAGGAAGTGCATGCAGCGCATTCACACAGTCTATGTACGTATCAGGTTATGTGTGATTAAAGTGTTATATCAGGAAGTGCGTACAGCGCATTCACACAGTCTATGTATGTATCAGGTTATGTGTGATTAAAGTGTTATATCAGGAAGTGCATGCAGCACATTCACACAGTCTATGTACGTATCAGGTTATGTGTGATTAAAGTGTTATATCAGGAAGTGCGTGCAGCGCATTCACACAGTCTATGTATGTATCAGGTTATGTGTGATTAAAGTGTTATATCAGGGAGTGCGTGCAGCACATTCACACAGTCTATGTACGTATCAGGTTATGTGTGATTAAAGTGTTATATCAGGAAGTGCATGCAGCGCATTCACACAGTCTATGTATGTATCAGGTTATGTGTGATTAAAGTGTTATATCAGGAAGTGCATGCAGCACATTCACACAGTCTATGTATGTATCAGGGTATGTGTGATTTAAATATTATATCAGGGAGTGCATGCAGCGCATTCACACAGTCTATGTATGTAACAGGTTAGTGTGTGACTGACAGTTTGTGCAGCGCATTCACACAGTCTATATATGTATCAGGTTAGTGTGTGACTGAGAGTGCATGCAGCGTATTCACAGTCTAGAGTGCGTGTATCACATTCACAAAGCCTATGTATGTATCAGGATGGTGTGTGGCTAAATTGTGATGTCAGCTTACTATGGGGTATATGCAATTCACGGCGAATCGCGGCAATTTTTCGCCGTTTTTTAATTCGACTAAATTCGCCAGGTGAATTCCGGAAGGTGGCTTCCGGAATTCACCATATTCAATGGAAAACGGATTCGCCAGAGTCGCGGGCGAAAATCGGCCGATTTGGCGGATTTTGCCGCGATTTTAAAAAACGGGAAAAAACGGGAAAAACCTGGGAAAAAAAATGGCGTGGGGTCCCCCCTCCAAAGCATAACCAGCCTCGGGCTCATCGAGCTGGTCCTGGTTCTAAAAATCCGGGGAAAAATTGGCCAGGGATCCCCCGTATTTTTAAAACCAGCACCGGGCTCTGCGCCTGGTGCTGGTGCCAAAAATACGGGGGACAAAAAGAGTAGGGGTCCCCCGTATTTTTAACACCAGCATCGGGCTCAACTAGCTGGACAGATAATGCCACAGCCGGGGGTCACTTTTATGCCGTGCCCTGCGGCCGTGGCATTAAATATCCAACTAGTCACCCCTGGCCGGGGTACCCTGGGGGAGTGGGGACCCCTTCAATCAAGGGGCCCCCCCCCAGCCACCCAAGGGCCAGGGGTGAAGCCCGAGGCTGTCCCCCCCCATCCAATGGGCTGCGGATGGGGGGGCTGATAGCCTTTTGTGATAATAAAAAGATATTGTTTTTTCCAGTAGTACTACAAGTCCCAGCAAGCCTCCCCCGCAAGCTGGTACTTGGAGAACCACAAGTACCAGCATGCGGGAGAAAAACGGGCCCGCTGGTACCTGTAGTACTACTGGGGAAAAAATACCCAAATAAAAACAGGACACAGACAACGTGACAAGTAAAACTTTATTACACACTACCGACACACACATACTTACCTATGTTGACACGCCGACTGCCACGGTCTCCGACGATCCGAGGGTACCTGTGAAAAAATGATACTCACCTTCCAGCGAGATAAATCCACGTCCAGAGAGATAAATCCACGTACTTGTAAAAAAAACAAAAACGCAAACACCCGCTCCATACCGGACTAGAAAGGGGTCCAATGCTTTCACATCAGACCCCTTTCTCCCGAATGCCGGGACACCACGTGACTCCTGTCACTGAAGTCCCTTCAGCCAATCAGGAAGCGCTACTTCCGTGGCGCTCACCTGATTGGCTGTGCGCTGTCTGTACTGTGACAGCGCATCGCAAAGCTGCTCCATTACTTTCAATGGTGGGAACTTTGCAGGTAGCGGTGGGGTCACCCGCCGGTCAGCCTCTGACCGGCGGGTGACCTCACCGCTAGCCGCTAAGTTCCCACCATTGAAAGTAATGGAGCGGCTTTGCGATGCGCTGTCACAGTACAGACAGCGCACAGCCAATCAGGTGAGCGCAACGAAGTTGCGCTTCCTGATTGGCTTAGAGACCTTTCTGTGACAGCTGTCACTGACAGGTCTCATTCGTGGAAAGGTGTCCCATGTGTCAGCATGGGACCCCTTTCAGTCCAGTGGTCGGGTATTTGCGTCTTCTTTTTTTGCCAAGTACGTGGATTTATCTCTGGACCATGGCTGAGGTGAGTATATTGAACTTTTCTTTTCAGGTATCCGTGGATTCTACATGGAGAAGAGGACCGATGTCGGCGTGTGAACATAGGTAAGTATGTGTGTGTCGACGTATGAAATAAAGTTTTACTGTCGACGGTGTGTGTGTCCTGTTTTTATTTGGGTATTTTTTTTCCAGTAGTACTACAGGTACCAGCGGGCCCGTTTTTCTCCCGCATGCTGGTACTTGTGGTTCTCCAAGTACCAGCTTGCGGGGGAGGCTTGCTGGGACTTGTAGTACTACTGGAAAAAACAATATCTTTTTATTATCACAAAAGGCTATCAGCCCCCCCATCCGCAGCCCATTGGATGGGGGGGGGCAGCCTCGGGCTTCACCCCTGGCCCTTGGGTGGCTGGGGGGGGGACCCCTTGATTGAAGGGGTCCCCACTCCCCCAGGGTACCCCGGCCAGGGGTGACTAGTTGGATATTTAATGCCACGGCCGCAGGGCACGGCATAAAAGTGACCCCCGGCTGTGGCATTATCTGTCCAGCTAGTGGAGCCCGATGCTGGTGTTAAAAATACGGGGGACCCCTACTCTTTTTGTCCCCCGTATTTTTGGCACCAGCACCAGGCGCAGAGCCCGGTGCTGGTTTTAAAAATACGGGGGATCCCCTGTCAATTTTTCCCCCGCATTTTTAGAACCAGGACCAGCTCGAAGAGCCCGAGGCTGGTTATGCTTTGGAGGGGGAACCCCACGCCATTTTTTTTTATGATTTTACCGTTCCAGCATAAAAAAAAAAAAAAAAATATTTTAAAAAATATATAAATAATATTTGTGCCTCCAAAAAAAAAAAAAAGTACCTAAACCCTTCTAATATAAATAGATCTGCTATTCCCAAAAAAAAAAAAAACACAAAAAAAAACATGTTTAAATTTTTTTTATTTGTTTTCACCCTCCAAAGTGTGGCGGATTGAAAATGACGAATTTGCTGTCTAAAAGCACTGCTGTCGAATTTCCAAACTTGAATTGAATATGCTTTGGTCGAATTGCAGCACTTGCATCATTGCAGAAAAGTCGAATTTGCAAAAATTCGAATTTCAAAAAGTCGAATTTTGAAAGTCCGTTTTTTGGTCGGAAAGCACTGAATTGCATAGGCGATTTTTTTTTTTGGTCGAAAATGACCCGAAATTCGACAATTTCGGGAATTCGACCGCAATTGCATATACCCCTATATATAGCTATTTTGATTACTTAATCTGAATTTATGATCCTCTAAAACAGGTAAACTACAGTCCCCTGTTGGGACCCCGCCTACTGAGACCACCAAATAATATCCTGTTTACTGATTTACCCTGAATCCTGTTGTATCAATTCAAAGACTTATGGTGAAACCACAAAACCATTATGTTCATTCCCTATTTAATAAAAAGAATAGCTATTTATTACATTGTCTGTTGTAAAAATTGCCAATCTGCATGGGAACTAGAGACGTCCACTGACGTATCAATTCCGTTCTAAAGGATAATGGTATAGACCAGTGGTGGGCTACAAGTGGCATGCGGGACACCTGCGGTCTGGTATGTCTTCCCCTGCAGCCCACCTTCCCCTGCAGCCCTCTGAGAATGGGAGCAGTCGTGTCATGTGACCTCATCTGCTAGAAGCACATCGGAGGAGGTGTACACACTGTATTCTGCACATCACCTTCCTTCCGCTGCAGGGTCTGTCTGTGGACCTAAGTATGTATGCGTTGAGTTCTGACTAGCATGTGGGTAAGTTCCGGACTACATTTGGGATCTGACAGATTATGTGGACATTTTGTAGCAAATGACTGTCTGATGGGGAAATTATGGTGGAAGTCTGAGTTGTATGTAATGGAATTTTGGGTCATGCGGAGGCATTTTGGACTAGTGATGTGGGAGGTACTATTTTTTTATTCTGGAAATTAAGAATAATGTGTGGCCCTTTTGAAGGTTAGAATGCCTACTTTGTGTGACCTTGAAATATGGGGATCAGTACGAGATCCTGCTGGACGAGATCCCGGCGGTCGGAATACCGACATCAGGATCCCGACCGGCACAATCCCGACAGGGGGCGAGCGCAATGCAGCCCCTTGCGGGCTCGCTGCGATCGCCGCGCTGAGGGCCCAGTGCCTCGCTACGCTCGGCACACTATGGGAGGGAGACTATGTCGGAATTGTGCCGGTCGGGATCCCGGTGTCGGTATTCCGACTGCCGGGATCCCATCCAGCGGGATCTTGACCGCATCCCGAAATATGACAGGTTGCCCATCACTGGTATAGACTGACACTGTACCCATGGAGAGTTTAGGAGAGGAGACTTGTGTGTATTCTATATGTAGACCCTCTTCTCTGTCATTGTGCAATAGAGTTTGCCATTGTGTCCAAGACTGTTTAGACAGTCTTGGGGCCCAGATACTGAAGAAAGTTCATCCAATTTTGGGAGGTGTGGCCATGAAAAACAATGAAAAATACTAAGTGCAGCATTTGGAAACACTGCCAGCCCCCCGCTAAGCCTTTCCAACAGGCCAGGGCCCATGTAATTAGTAACCGCTCCCCTTCTCTTGGTGCCCCTGATTGTGCCAGAGTCTACTACACATAGGCCCTCATTCCGAGTTGTTCGCTCGCTAGCTGCTTTTAGCAGCATTGCACCCGCTAAGCCGCCGCCCTCTGGGAGTGTATATTAGCTTAGCAGAAGTGCGAACGAAAGATTAGCAGATTTGCAAATAGAAAATTCTTAGCAGTTTCTGAGTAGCTCCAGACTTACTCAGCCATTGCGATCAGTTCAGTCAGTTTCGTTCCTGGTTTGACGTCACAAACACGCCCAGCGTTCGCCCAGACACTCCCGCGTTTTTCCCAGAAACGCCAGCGTTTTTTCGCACACTCCCATAAAACGGACAGTTTCCGCCCAGAAACACCCACTTCCTGTCAATCACACTCCGATCACCAGAACGATGAAAAATCCTAGTTATGCCGTGAGTAAAATACCTAACTTTTGAGTAAAATAACTAACCGCATGCGCTCTGCGAACCTTGCGCATGCGCAGTAAGCGACTAATCGCAATATAGCGAAACTCGGCAACGAGCGACCAACTCGGAATGACCACCATGGTCTCCACCAACATGGCATTGCCGTCTTGTTCTTGGTGACTTCTCTTCTGTGCATGTACAAATCTCAGGGGAAATGGCCACCAGACCATTTTCCCAGTGATTTCTGCAGAACAGCACCCATTATAGATACTCCACCGACTTTACCATTTTTAATACTGTTTAAACAGAACTTGGGACACAGTCAGGGCCGGATTAAGGGCCACATGGGTATGGAGCTGAAAATTTTCAAGGGTCTACTGTGAGATGCAGAGTAGCTGGTATCAGTGTGGGTATGGGTGGGGCTAGAGCCATGTGGGTGTGTACACCTCCTACACTATCAGCTCCACTGTTTCCCCAAGTACATAAAAATACAAAAATTGCATACATTTCTGAGAAAACTAGAAAAAATATTTTAATACTTAGGAGTTATGGCTGACTGTGTGGCCAGCTGGGTGGCTGGTCATCATCATGCTGCTATTATGATGGGCCTATTTTTATGTGGAGGCCTGGAGCTGGAGTTCCATCCACCCCTATTGTTAATCTGGCCCTGGACGCAATAAGGACCAATGGCCCTCATTCCGAGTTGTTCGCTCGGAGATTTTCATCGCATCGCAGTGAGAATTCTCTTAGTGCGCATGCGCAATGTTCGCACTGCGACTGCGCCAAGTAACTTTACTATGATGAAAGTAAGTTTACTCACGGCATTTTCATCGCTCCGACGTTCGCATTGTGATTGACAGGAAATGGGTGTTACTGGGCGGATGCACGGCGTTTTAGGGGCGTGTGGCTGGAAACGCTACCGTTTCCGGAAAAAACGCAGGAGTGGCCGGAGAAACGGTGGGAGTGCCTGGGCGAACGCTGGGTGTGTTTATGACGTCAGCCAGGAACGAAAAGCACTGAACTGATCGCACAGGCAGAGTAAGTCTGAAGCTACTCAGAAACTGCTAACTCGTTTGTAATCGCAATATTGCGCGTACGTCGGTCGCAATTTTAAGAAGCTAAGATTCACTCCCAGTAGGCGGCGGCTTAGCGTGTGTAACTCTGCTACATTCGCCTTGCGAGCGAACAACTCGGAATGAGGGCCAATGTTCCTTGTATAAGATTACAGCAGCAATGTATAGGCACTCAGTAAAACAGTTATATATTACTGCTACAAAGGAGCAAAAACGAAGGGGGTTATTCCGAGTTGATCGCTCGCTAGCTGTTTTTAGCAGCCGTGCGAACACATAGTTGCCGCCCACAGGGGAGTGTATTTTAGCTTTGCAAGTGTGCGAACGCTTGTGCAGTCGAGCAGTACAAAAACAGTTTGTGCAGTCTCTGAGTAGCCCAGGAATTACTCAGCCGTGGCGAACACTTCAGCCTGTCCTTGTCCGGAATTGACGTCAGACACCCACCCTGCAAACGCTTGGACACGCCCCGAAAACGGTCAGTTGACACCCATAAACGCCTTCTTCCTGTTAATCTCCTTGCGATCAGCTGTGCGAATGGATTCTTCGTTAAATCCATCGCCCAGCAACGATCCGCTTTGTACCTGTACGACGCACCTGCACATTGCAGCACATACGCATGCGCAGTAGTGACCTGATCGCTTCGCTACTAAAAAAGGGCAGCGTGTGATCAGGTCGGAATGACCCCCTGAATTGTCAAGTAAGCTATGAGGATGCCGAAAGACTGTGGCCCTCATTCCGAGTTGTTCGCTCGCAAGCTGCTTTTAGCAGCTTTGCACACGCTAAGCCGCCGCCTACTGGGAGTGAATCTTAGCTTATCAAAATTGCGAACGAAAGATTCGCAATATTGCGAAAAGACTTCTCTGTGCAGTTTCTGAGTAGCTGGAGACTTACTCTTCCAGTGCGATCAGTTCAGTGCTTGTCGTTCCTGGTTTGACGTCACAAACACACCCAGCGTTCGCCCAGACACTCCTCCGTTTCTCCAGCCACTCCCGCGTTTTTCCCAGAAACGGCAGCGTTTTTTCGCACACACCCATAAAACGGCCAGTTTCCGCCCAGAAACACCCACTTCCTGTCAATCACATTACGATCACCAGAACGAAGAAAAAACCTCGTAATGCCGTGAGTAAAATACCTAACTGCATAGCAAATTTACTTGGCGCAGTCGCAGTGCGAACATTGCGCATGCGCAGTTATCGGAAAATCACTGCGATGCGAAGAAAATTACTGAGCGAACAACTCGGAATGACCACCTGTATACCAATATTTGCACAAAAAGATATAAATTGATTATTTTTGGTTGAAACTCCTAATCCCTGAGTAGAAATCTCATTGATGTGGCTACATCCTCCCTCACTGACATATGCTGATTTTCAGAAACCTCTACAGCAGATGTTTATAATTCCATTTAGCTGTTCGGCCTGTTTAACACCACTGGTGTAAATAATCCAATTCTCTGAGAATGGTCAAAATAACCTACTTATGGGGGTCATTCCGAGTTGTTCGCTCGGTAAAAATCTTCGCATCGCAGCGATTTTCCGCTTAATGCGCATGCGCAATGTCCGCACTGCGACTGCGCCAAGTAAATTTGCTATGCAGTTAGGATTTTTACTCACGGCTTTTTCTTCGTTCTGGCGATCGTAATGTGATTGACAGGAAATGGGTGTTACTGGGCGGAAACTGGCCGTTTTATGGGCGTGTGGGGAAAAACGCTACCGTTTCCGAAAAAAACGCAGGAGTGGCCGGAGAAACGGGGGAGTGTCTGGGCGAACGCTGGGTGTGTTTGTGACGTCAAACCAGGAACGACAAGCACTGAAATGATCGCAGATGCCGAGTAAGTGTGGAGCTACTCAGAAACTGCTACGAGGTGTGTAATCGCAATATTGCGAATACATCGTTCGCAATTTTAAGATGCTAAGATTCACTCCAAGTAGGCGGCGGCTTAGCATGAGCAAATCTGCTAAAATCCGCTTGCGAGCGACCAACTCGGAATGACCCCCTATATGTTATTTTACTTTCAGTGCTACTACTATGTACCCTCCCTTATTGGGTTCATTACAAAAAGTGTATTTGAGAGATATCATTCAAATCTATTTTTTTGCTATCAGTATCATGCACTGATGGGGAACCTTTGTCACTCCAGCTGTTATTGAACTACACATCCCACATGCTCTGCTACAGTGTTAGCATGGCCATATAGCAAAACTGTAGCAGGGCATGCTGGAATGTGTAGTTCAACAACAGCTGGAGTGCCAAAGGTTCCCCATTACTGGTAGGGGGTACAATATACAATCCAGATATTGCACAAATAAGGCTGTAATTATACTGACCACAGCCTGGCCCCAGCAATACTTCCCTGTAGCTGACACAACCAGCTGATACTGTGACACTTAGAAAGACCTCACAGATTACATTGCTATAGATTGTAAACTTGCGAGCAGGGCCTTCCTACCTCTATGTCTGTCTGTTATTACCCAGTTTGTCTTATCATTGTTGTTTCCAATTGTAAAGCGCAACGGAATATGCTGTGCTATATAAGAAACTGTAAATAAATAAATAAAACACACACACACACACACACACACACACACACACACAGGGCCGGCACTACCACTAGGCAGCTTTAGGCAGCTGCCTATGGGCGGCGACCACTGGTGGGCGGCACGGCACAGTGAATGAAAGAGAACACTTTCTTTATCATGTGCCTCGCCTCAGCCCAGCCAAACTCCTCCTTTTCTTTAAGACACAGAGGAGCAGCTCGTGGGCGTCTGTCTTTCTTCAACGTGAGTGACATGACTGACTGTGTGAGTCCCTGATTCATTCTGCAACCCTGCCGTGCCGCCCCCCCACATCTGCGATAGCCCGCATAGTGTAATGTTATATTCAGGCTGCTGCCGCCCGCCGCATGTATGTGCTCCTGAGTCCGGGGGTCCGTCCCACATTATCATTATGAGCAGCTATCACTGCCGCTCCCCCCCCCCCCCCCGCGATAGTCTCCCACGCCATGATGGCCGCTCCGGCGTCTGCCCCCCCCCCATCCCCTCTGCATTTGGGCACATGAAGCAGACCAGTCACCTGCTGGTCTGGTCCACTCCGCTGCCGCATCGCGTTACTGCTTCTGCGCCGCCTCCCCCCTACGATCGTCTGCCGCTTCTTATCCGTGCTCCCCCCCCTCGGCCCTCCATGCAATCTCGCAACTCGCTCCCGCATCTGACGCTCACCGAATGGTACCTGCTGCTGCCTCCCCGTTTCCCCCCCCCCACCTGCATCTTGTTACCAGCTCCCCCCACAGCTATTGTGCTCCCGCTGCCACCCCCCACCTCCGCATCTTGTCCCTAGGATCATCTCTTCTCTCCCACCCCCCCGCAATTGGGCTCCCACATGTTGCCGCCCCCCCTTTCCTTCATCTTGTTACCAGCTCCCCCCACAGCTATTGGGCTCCTGCTCCCCCCCCCCGCATCTTGTTCCTAGGTTCATCTCATCTCTTCTCCCCCCCCCCCCGCAATTGGGCTCCCACATGTTGCTGCCCCCCCCCCCCCTTCCTTCATCTTTTTACCAGCTCCCACCCTCGATCAGGGGCACCCACGGATCAGGAGGGCTGCACGGTCTGGACAGCGAGGCCGGAAGAAGCGCCGTACCGCAGCTACCAGCGAGCACCATGACGGACAAGGAGGGAGGGTAAGTGCGGACTGTGCAGAAAATTTGCGGCTCTTGTGCAGGAAACTCTAGAGGTGAGACCACAGCCGCCCGGCCACATAAGAGGAGGAGCGTTAGTGTGTGGCACCCCTGGTGCCCTTCTTCATCACCCAGCATCCCGCAGAGCGGCAAAGGTTCCATGCACCTCACCCTGGTCTGTTCCCTCTTTTTCCCTGTCTCTCTCTTTCTCCCCAGCTCTGTCTCCCTGTCTCTGCGTCTCTCTCCCTGTCTCTCTGTCTCCCTCTCTGCGTCTCTTTTCCTCTCACTGGGCGGGATTTACTAAAGGGAAAATGCGGTAAAACCCCTGTTTCACCGCATTTTCATATGTACTAACTCCCGACCGCCGCGTTTTCGCCCCATAGGGTATCGCCATCTTTTTATGGCGATACCCTATAGAAGCCTATGGGATTCTTACCGCCGCCGCCGGATCCCGCATCCGGGTTCTGCTTTTCCGGGCATGCGTACACTGTCAGTTAGTCAGCGCATGCCCGGAAAAGCAGAACCCGGATGCGCATGCACCAAACGGCCAGGGGGAGCGCAGTGATGAGAGAACACAGTGGCCGCGGCGGTGAGCAAGAGGGAGAAGGGGATGAGAAAGCAGACGGGGTAGCAGCGGGCAGCGGAGCGGGGAGTGAGAGCGCAGAGAAAAGTGCAGTTATCGCGATGGCGGAGGTTAGTACATCCCGCCCTCTGTGTCGCACACAGTAGGAAGGGGGACATGGTTCAGAAAAGGAGGAAGAGGGTGATATCACTCACACAGGAAAAGTGTGTGTGTTGGGGGGGGGGGGGGGGGGTGCATGGCTCACACAGGGGAAGGGCGGTTATCACTCACACAGGGCAAGTAATCAGTAAAATACAAATGATTTTTTGCAAGGGAGGGGGGAGGCACAACATTTTTCTGGCCTCTGAGCAATTGAGCTGAACTGCTTACCCTGCTGCCTTTCTCTCTCCCTAGTCCCTACTGTATGCCCTTGCTATCCTTCTCTCTGTCACTCTCCCTGTCCCTATATCCCTGCTGTCACTTTCCATGTCCGTCTGTCACTCTTCATGTCCCTGCTGTCACTTTCCCTATCCCTCTGTCACTCTCCCTGTCCCTATGTCCCTGCTGTCACTTTCCATGTCCGTCTGTCACTCTTCATGTCCCTGCTGTCACTTTCCCTATCCCTCTGTCACTCTCCCTGTCCCTACGTCACACGTACAAGAAACAATTGATATAAAAGCTTATCTGTCCATCAAAAGAGGGTCTAGGGTAACTCCCGACGCGTTTCGTCCCAATGCAAAGGACTTCATTAAGGGGGATGGATAGATAAGCTTTTATATCAATTGTTTCTTGTACGTGTGATACCTGCTCGTTTTAAACCGTGGTTTAATTTATGTACTAAAGTAAATGTGAAGGGAGATATCCTGGACCCTATATTTATGGACAAATAAGCTTCTATATCATTTGTTTCTTGTACGTGCGATACCTGCTCGTTTTAAACCGTGGATATATTTTATGTACTTAATTAAATGTGAAAAATTATCTTTCTACTACACTATTGTGGAGTGTGATATTCTGGGAGCGTTTCCAATTAACACTCATTAAGTAGAAAAATGCTATAAGTACATATAGGTTTAAACGGTACACACTATTGGTTGTTTCTTTTTCTCTTTTGCATATCACTGTGATGATATTGGTCTGAGGACCGAAGATTCCTATCTGAGATAAGTGCTTGTCCCATTTGTTTCACTAAATTTCATTCGATGTCCCCACCGTCATTTTCTGGGCATTATTAGGCGCTGATTGCTTCTATTTTTTACACATTCTAATCGCCATAATTTGTTATCAGCTGCCACCCACGTTTGTGAGGAATGCATGTGAAAATATTTTAAACTATAAGAAAATATTTTTATATTTTACTACAGATTATATTTGATCCACATGAGCGCACACTTATACATTTTGACTATATATATATATATATATATATATATATATATATATATATAAATTTCACAAGCGGATTGGCACTCGCCTAAAATGAGGTATACTTGCTCCGGTGCCCTCTGGAAAAGTCCATCCATACAGCAGCAAATGTTACATCAGTGGCACTCAGAGACTGGAGAGGTATGTATAAGTGGAAGAAAAACTCTGTGCTTTAATTCATAATGTCAGCTTGTAATCCAACGTTTCGGGGCGCTCGCAAAGGGGCGTTCGCGCCCCGAAATGTTGGATTACAAGCTGTCATTATTAATTAAAGCACAGAGTTTTTCTTCCACTTATACATGCCTCTCCAGTCTCTGAGTGCCACTGATGTAACATTTGCTGCTGTGTATACTATATATATATATATATATATATATATATATATATATAAAATTTTTATAAACAGGAAAGGGGATACGGGAGACAAAATAAATATGGACTCCACTGTTTGGTTTAATGTAAATGGGCTCTACTGTGGTGTAACGTGAATAAGAGGCACTACTGTGTGATACAACTTCAATAAGAGGCACTACTGTAACGTAAAGTGAATAAGGAGGGGGGAGGGGGGGAGGCTTAAGTTTTGCCTAGGGTGCCGAGAAACCTTCCACCGGCCCTGCACACACACACACACACACACACACACACACACACACACACACACACACACACACACACACACACACACACACACACACACACACACACCCTTACTTTCTCAGTTACAACAACATTCCCAATACTGTATTCTGCCTCTCGGTACTAGCCCCACAGTTCTGTAATGCCATCTTGACTGTAGTATTCATTAATTAATAAATCTGTGAGTTGTAAAATATTGGTGCTTAGCATACAGATGAGTCAAATTAGCATAAGAAGATCAATTTGCAAATAAGCACGATTGCCATTATAAAAGGTAAGCAGTAGCACACATATGTAAGAGAAAAAAGGAAATGGAAACTAGACGTCTAAACATGACATAAAGATGCACATAAAATATGTACACTAAAGCTGAGGAAGTCAGCCTCTGGGGCAAAACCAGACTACAATTCCCATCTTCCTCAGGTGGGGGTCACAGTCATGCAGGAAGTTGTGGATCGGTAACAGCTGGGGGTGCCAGAGGTTGGTTTAGCCCTAGCATACAGTAAGTATAATTAATACAAGGGTGTATGTTTGAATGTCTTGTACCACGGTACCTCATATCACACAAGTAACCCCATGAAACGTGACACTGTTCTCCGTGTGATAAATTCTATGAAGCCACAAACACCTGGGCATGAGACACCAGCAGACTATGTGCAATAGATTGTCAGTTCTGCATCATAGGAAAAGCATGCACTGTATAAATGGTGCAGTGTGATCATCCATTCTGTATGGTTATAGAACAATGTATAGAGCCTGGAGAATGTATGCAAACGACAGGTTCTTCCCAAACACATTCGCCAACTTCTAGTTAATCCGCCAAGTGCCATAAAAACATTGTGGGATTCGCCTGTGGTAAACAGGTCTGAATGCAGAAAATAGTAGGAGAAAAGAAGAAATTAGCTGCGGCAGGATGCTCTCTGGCTACAAACACATCCTAATACACTGCTGCTAGCACGCTGCTCTATTCCTCCCTATGCATCTTACTAGTATAGGCACAAGGCTTCCAAATGTTTTGCCTTTGTCTAGAGCCTGACAATTAAGGAAAGCAGAAGTTCCTACCTTGCAGGAGTAGATGTCAGCATACGGGCTGCATCTGTGACAGTGTCTGTCTCCCGGAGAAAGCCAAGTGACAGGGAATCCTTTGTTGACTGTCTGTTATCTGTGGTGTGTGTGCGTGTGGCATCTCCTTATAGGGGAGAGACAGTAGCAGCAGTGGTCGCTGAGAGCAAGGTGTGTAAGGGGTATATCTTATTAAAAATCCATTCATTGCTAGGAGAGGGGCCTGAGATGTAATTAAGGGAGGTGATATGAACGAATAGCAGTAAGAAGGGAATATACTCAGCAATAGGAGGAGTTATAGAAAGGGGTTACTTGGGGCTATAGTGAAATATATACCGTAATAGGAGGAGATATACAATAGGGAGAGGTTATATGGAGTATTAGGAGGAGATATAGACAGAAGTTATATGGAGTAATAGGAGGAGATATAGAGAGGTTATATGGAGTAATAAGAAGGGATAAAAGGAGAGGATATATGGAGTATTAGGAGGAGATATAGGGAGAGGATATATGGAGTATTAGGAGGAGATATAGGGAGAGGATATATGGAGTATTAGGAGGAGATATAGGGAGAGGGTATATCGAGTAATAGGAGGAGATATAGGGAGAGGTTATACGGAGTAATAGGAGATATAGGGAGAGTGTATATGGAGTAATAGGAGGAGATATAGGGAGAGGTTATATGGAGTAATAGGAGATATAGGGAGAGGTATATGGAGTAATAGGAGGAGATATAGGGAGAGGGTATATGGAGTAATTGGAGGAAATATAGGGAGAGGTTATATGGAGTAATAGGAGGAGATATAGGAAGAGGATATATGGAGTAATAGGAGATATAGGGAGAGGGTATATGGAGTAATAGGAGGAGATATAGGGAGAGGTTATATGGAGTAATTGGAGATGGGATCCGGTCTGAAGATCGACAGTGTCTAGGTCGACAATGTTTAGGTCGACCACTATAGGTCGACAGTCACTAGGTCGACATGGATGGAAGGTCGACAGGGTTTCTAGGTCGACATGTGCTAGGTCGACAGGTCTAAAGGTTGACATGAGTTTTTCAAAAACATTTTTTTGGGGGATTTTTTCATACTTAACGATCCACGTGGACTACGATTGGAACGGTAAAGTGTGCCGAGCGAAGCGAAGGCACCATGCCCGAAGCATGGCGAGCGAAGCGAGCCATGCGAGGGGACGCCGTGCACTAATTTGGGATCCCGGACACTTTACGAAGAAAACGACACACAAAAAAAATCCTCATGTCGACCTTTACACCTGTCGACCTAGCACATGTCGACCTAGAAACCCTGTCGACCTTCTATCCATGTCGACCTAGTGACTGTCGACCTATAGTGGTCGACCTAAACATTGTCGACCTAGACACTGTCGATGAAATGAACCACACCCATTGGAGATATAGGGAGAGGTATATGGAGTAATAGGAGGAGATATGGGGAGAGGGTATATGGAGTAATTGGAGGAAATACAGGGAGAGGTTATATGGAGTATTAGGGGGAGATATATGGAGAGGTTATATGAAGTATTAGGAGGAGATATAGGGAGAGGGTATATGGAGTAATAGGAGATATAGGGAGAGGTATATGGAGTAATAGGAGGAGATATAGGGAGAGGTTATATGAAGTAATAGGAGGACATCTAGGGAGAGGGTATATGGAGTAATTGGAGGAAATATAGGTAGAGGTATATGGAGTAATAGGAGATATAGGGAGAGGTATATGGAGTAATAGGAGGAGATATAGGGAGAGGTTATATGGAGTAATAGGAGGAGATATAGGGAGAGGTTATATAGAATAATAGGAGAAGATATAGGGAGAGGGTATATGGAGTATTAGGAGTAGATACAGTGCTGCAGGTATGGCGGCGCGGGGCAGTACTGCGTATCGGTAAGAAATGTCCGCTGGGCCGACCGCTTGCTTGCAGCCCGCTGCAATGCTGTGTGAGTGTGAGGAATGGAGAGCGGCAAGCGTGCGCCACTCCTGTCCCTCAGTGATCATCCAGTTTACTCTTCGGCGGCGGTGTGTCTCTCATTATGCGAGACAACGGTCCGTGAGCCAATCAGAGGCACCGGTTAATGAGCCAATCAGAGCTCGCAGACCGACAGCTGCGGCTCCTGATTGGCTCACAAACTGCCACCTCATTTGAGAGACACGCCGCCACCGGAGAGTAGACTGGGTGATCACTGAGGGGCAGGAGTGGCGCGGGAGGCTGTGATCTCCTCCCTTCACACAGTAGAGGTGATCGACAGGGGGGGGGGGGTGTATTTGGCACTGTGGGGACATATCTGGCACTATGGGGGCATATGTGGCACTGAGAGGTGCATATGTGTATCTGCACTGTGGGGACATAGCTGGCACTATGGGGGCATATGTGGCACTGAGGGAATATATGTACCTTGCAGGAGGGGCATATGTGTAACTGCACTGTGGGGACAGATCTGGCACTATGGAGGCATATGTGGCACTGGGGGGGCATATGTGTATCTACTGTGGGGACATATCTGGCACTATTGGGGCATATGTGTACCTTGCACTGGTGGGGGGGGGGGCATATGTGTATCTGCACTGTGGGGGACATATCTGGCACAATGGGGGCATAAATGGCACTGAGGGAATATGTGTATCTTGCAGGGGGGGCATATGTGTATCTGCACTGTGGGGACATATCTGCCACTATGGGGGCATAAATGGCACTGAGGGAATATGGGTATCTTGCAGGGGGGAGGCATATGTGTAACTGCACTGTGGGGACAGATCTGGCACTATGGGGGCATATGTGGCACTGGGGGGCATATGTGTATCTGCTCTGTGGAGACATATCTAGCACTATGGGGGCATATGTGTATCTGTACTGTGGGGACATATCTGGCACTATTGGGGCGTATGTGTACCTTACACTGGTAGGGTGGGGCACATGTGTATCTGCACTGTGGGGACATATCTGGCACAATGGGGGCATATGTGGCACTGAGGGAATATGTGTATCTTGCAGGGGAGGGCATATGTGTATCTGCACTGTGGGGACAGATCTGGCACTATGGGGGCATATGTGGCACTGGGGGCATATGTGTATCTGCACTGTAGGGAGAGGTTATATGGAATAATAAGATGAGATATAGGGAGTGGTTATATGCAGTAAAAAGAGGAGATATAGGGAGAGGTTATATGGAGTAATAGGAGGAAATATAGGGAGAGGTTAGATGGAGTAATAAGAGGAGATATAGGGAGTGGTTATATGCAGTAAAAAGAGGAGATATAGGGAGAGGTTATATGGAGTAATAGGAGGAGATATAGGGAGAGGTTAGATGGAGTAATAAGAGGAGATATAGGGAGAGGTTATATGGAGTAATAGGAGGAAATATAGGGAGAGGTTAGATGGAGTAATAAGAGGAGATATAGGGAGTGGTTATATGGAGTAATAAGAGGATACATAGGGAGAGGTTATATGGAGTAATAGGAGGAAATATAGGGAGAGGTTATATGCAGTAATAAGAGGAGATATAGGGAGGGGATATATGGGGGGGGCAAACGCAGGATTTATTCAGGGGGGTTTCCATGGGTGTGTATGTGTATAAGTGTATATATATATATATATGTGTCCACAGAAAAGAGATGTGTACAGGTGCGCTGGTGATTAGTTAGTCTCAGTCCACAGGTATAAGCACAACACTGCGCTGCATAGCACCGGAGTATATTCACAACGCAGCAGTTCTCCTCATAAAACTCTGACTCTCAAGAGCAAAGTATCTGGAAATAGCAAAAGAAGGAGAATGCGCTCATAGTGCAAATCAATTTAATTAATAAACCACATATATGCACAGGATAGGTCAAATGAATAGCAGTGGACTCGTACCCTGATGGCCCACTCTGTGGGCTGTGTATCACATGAAAAGTAAAACCACAAGACAAAAGCTGCAGCCCGCTGTACCTGGGTCTGGGACCACGCACCGCACCAGCTTCAGCGACCGATCCGTCAGGACACCTGTACCGGGTGAAGTCGGGGATGACAGCTCATGTGGAACAAGACGCGCCTGGTAAACCCCACCTCAATGCATTTCGTAATCACTTCGTCAGGAGGTTGCACACATACATATATCGGATGCAGTTAAAATGCCGGCTGCCGGCAGTTGAGATCCCGCCATTCAGGAGACCGACGCCGGAATCCCGACAGCCGGTGAAATATCGAACAAAATCCCGACATCCACAGGGTATTCCACTTGTTTGATGGGTCCAAGCCACCAACCGAGTGGGAATATAACATGTGGCGAGCGAAGTGAGCCACCGGGTCCGAAGTGTGGCGAGCGCATCGAGCCCACGAGGGGACTCGCTGCTTCATTTCCAACAGACAGGATGGCGCTGTCGGTATACTGACAGACGGCATCCAATGTGCCGGTAAAACATACAGATTACATATATATATATATATATATATATATATGCAGGAATGGGTCGGCACTCACATTACTGTCCCACAGAAATGCTCCAGTGCCCTCCTTAAGTCAAATAGACTCCAATATGATACCCATGAAGGCGGCACTCGCAAGACTTCCAATGGAAGAATGAAGAGACGGACAGCGTCTGTGTTTCAACGTTTCAGTCTAATGGACTTTTTTCAAGAACAAAAAACAACATGTGCAATCTTACCTTAAGTAGTGAATACCGTCCAGGCCGCCATGCCCGCCTTCCGGTCGCCTCGAGTCCCCGTCCGATGATGTCACCGCGCGGTTTGCACATTGATTGCACATGTTGTTGTTTGTTCTTGAAAAAAGTCCATTAGACTGAAACGTTGAAACACAGACGCTGTCCGTCTCTTCATTCTTCCATTGGAAGTCTTGCGAGTGCCGCCTTCGTGGGTATTATATATATATATATATATATATATATATATTTACATATAGATATATATATATATATATATAGATATAGATATAGATACAGATGAGAGAGGTCTGTAATTTCCATCATAGGTACATTTCAACTGTGAGAGACAGAATCTGAAAAAAACAACAACCAGGAAATCACATTGTATGATTTTTAAACAATTTACTTGCATATTCTTGTGGAAAATAAATATTTGGACACCTACCAAGTAGCAAGATTTCTGGCTCTCACAGACTTGTTACTTCTTCTTTAAGAAGCTCTTCTATCCTCCACTCGTTACCTGTGTTAATGGCACCTGTTTGAACTGGTTGTCTGTATAAAAGACACCTGTCCACACCCGCAAACAGTCAGACTGCTACCTCTCCACCATGGCCAAGACCAGAGAGCTGTCTAAGGACACCAGGGACAAAATTGTAGAGCTGCACAAGGCTGGGATGAGCTACTCGACAATAGGTAAGCAGCTTGGTGAAATGAGATCAATTGTTGGCGCAATTATTAAAAAATGGAAGAAATACAAGATCACTGACATTCTCCCTCGACATGGGGCTCCATGCAAGATCTCACCTCATGGGGTATCAATGATCTTGAGAAAAGTGAGGAATCAGCCCAGAACTACACGGGGGACCTGGTCAATGACCTCAAGAAAGCTGATACCACAGTCACAAAGGTTACCATACTACGTTGTTATGGATTGAAATCCTGCAGCACCCGAAAGGTCCCCCTGCTTAAGCCAGCACATGTCCAGGCCCATCTAAAGTTTGCCAGTGACCATCTGGATGATCCAGAGGAGGATTGGGAGAATGTAATGTGGTCAGATGAGAGAGCAAAATCGAACTTTTTGGTATAAACTCCACTCGCCGTGTTTGGAGGGAGAAGAATGATGAATGGCATCCCAAGAACACCATACCCACTGTGAAGCATGGGGGTGGAAACATCATGCTTTGGGGCTGCTTTTCTGCAAAGGGGACAGGACGACTGATCCGTATTAAGGAGAGGATGAATGGGGCCCTGTATCGTGAGATATTGGGCAAAAACCTCTTTCCCTCAGTAAGAGCATTGAAGATGGGACGTGGCTGGGTCTTCCAGCATGACAATGACCTCAAATACACCGCCCGGGCAACTAAGGAGTGGCTCCGTAAGAAGCATTTCAAGGTCTTGGAGTGGCCTAGCCAGTCTCCAGACCTCAACCCAATAGAAAATCTGTGGAGGGAGTTGAAAGTCCGTGTTGCCCAGCAACAGCTTCAAAACATGACAGATCTAGAGAAGATCTACATGGAAGAGTGGGCCAAAATACCTGCTACAGTGTGTGCAAACCTGGTCAAGTGCTACAGGAAACATTTGACTTCTGTAATTGCCAACCGAGGTTATATTACAAAGTATTGAGTAAAACTTTTTGATTGTCCAAATATTTATTATCCGCAAGAATATACAAATAAATAGTTTAAATATCATACAATTTGATTTCCTAGGTTTTTTTTTTCAGATTCTGTCTCTTAAGGTGGGTACACACTATTAGATATATCTGCAGATCAATTGATCTGCAGATATATCTATGTACGGATCGGGCAGTGTGCTGTGCATACACACAGCCCGATCCGTCGGGGGACTGACGTCATGAACTGGGCGGGCGGGCGCTCGCGCCCGCCCAGTTCACCTGTCAATCACCGCCGGCCGCCGCATGTGTACGGGCGGTCGGACGACCGCCCCGTACACACACAGCGACGGGCCAATATATCGTTAGATATATTGGCTGTCGGCTGTGCTGCGCGGCCGACGCGATACGTCTGTGAACGACGGAGTTCACAGACGTATCGCCCGTACACACTGGCCGACGGTCCCGCGATGTATCGGCCGTTCAAGAGAACGGCCGATACATCGACCAGTGTGTACGGGCCTTTACAATTGAAGTGTACCTATGATGGAAATTACAGACCTCTCTCATCATTTTAAGTGGGTCAACTTGCACAATCGGTGGCTGTCCAAATACTTTTTTGCCCCACTGTATATATAGATATATACACACACACACACACACACACACACACACACACACACACACACACACATACAAATCCAATGTCAGCTGGCACTCACAGAATTACATCAACTTGCTCTGGTGCCAGTAGAAAACGTAGTAGAAATCCAACAGAGACGGCATGATAATCGAAAAGCTTATATTCTCATGGGGTTAACGTTTCGGGACTATAAACCCCGTAGTCAGAACCAAAAAGCATAAACACACAGACAACGAACACTGTGTGTTTATGCTTTTTGGTACCGACGACAGGGTTTATAGCCCCGAAACGTTAACCCCATGAGAATATAAGCTTTTTGATTATCATGCCGTCTCTGAGTGCCGTTTCTGTTGGATATATATATATATAATAAGAATTTACTTACCGATAATTCTATTTCTCGGAGTCCGTAGTGGATGCTGGGGTTCCTGAAAGGACCATGGGGAATAGCGGCTCCGCAGGAGACAGGGCACAAAAAAGTAAAGCTTTACTAGGTCAGGTGGTGTGCACTGGCTCCTCCCCCTATGACCCTCCTCCAGACTCCAGTTAGGTACTGTGCCCGGACGAGCATACACAATAAGGGAGGCATTTTGAATCCCGGGTAAGACTCATACCAGCCACACCAATCACACCGTACAACTTGTGATCTAAACCCAGTTAACAGTATGACAACAGAAAGGGCCTCTTAAAGATGGCTCCTTAACAATAACCCGAATTAGTTAACAATAACTATGTACAAGTATTGCAGATAATCCGCACTTGGGATGGGCGCCCAGCATCCACTACGGACTCCGAGAAATAGAATTATCGGTAAGTAAATTCTTATTTTCTCTATCGTCCTAAGTGGATGCTGGGGTTCCTGAAAGGACCATGGGGATTATACCAAAGCTCCCAAACGGGCGGGAGAGTGCGGATGACTCTGCAGCACCGAATGAGAGAACTCCAGGTCCTCCTTTGCCAGGGTATCAAATTTGTAAAATTTTACAAACGTGTTCTCCCCCGACCACGTAGCTGCTCGGCAGAGTTGTAATGCCGAGACCCCTCGGGCAGCCGCCCAAGATGAGCCCACCTTCCTTGTGGAGTGGGCTTTTACAGTTTTAGGCTGTGGCAGGCCTGCCACAGAATGTGCAAGTTGAATTGTGTTACAAATCCAACGAGCAATCGACTGCTTAGAAGCAGGTGCGCCCAACTTGTTGGGTGCATACAATATAAACAGCGAGTCAGATTTTCTGACTCCAGCCGTCCTTGAAATGTATATTTTTAAGGCTCTGACAACGTCCAACAACTTGGAGTCCTCCAAGTCGCTAGTGGCCGCAGGTACCACAATAGGTTGGTTCAGATGAAATGCTGATACCACTTTAGGGAGAAAATGCGGACGAGTCCGCAGTTCTGCCCTATCCGAATGGAAGATTAGATAAGGACTTTTATAAGATAAAGCCGCCAATTCAGATACTCTCCTGGCAGAGGCCAGGGCTAGTAACATAGTCACTTTCAATGTGAGATATTTCAAATCCACCTTTTTCAATGGTTCAAACCAATGGGATTTGAGGAAATCTAAAACTACATTTAGATCCCACGGTGCCACCGGAGGCACCACAGGAGGCTGTATATGCAGTACTCCCTTGACAAAAGTCTGGACCTCAGGGACAGAGGCCAATTCTTTTTGGAAGAATATTGACAGGGCCGAAATTTGAACCTTAATGGATCCCAATTTGAGACCCATAGATAATCCTGATTGCAGGAAATGTAGGAAACGACCCAGTTGGAATTCCTCCGTCGGAACACTCCGATCCTCGCACCACGCTACATATTTTCGCCAAATGCGGTGATAATGTTTCACGGTGACTTCCTTCCGTGCCTTAATCAAGGTAGGAATGACTTCTTCTGGAATGCCTTTCCCTTTTAGGATCTGGCGTTCAACCGCCATGCCGTCAAACGCAGCCGCGGTAAGTCTTGAAAAAGACAGGGACCCTGCTGTAGCAGGTCCCTTCTCAGAGGTAGAGGCCACGGTTCGTCCGTGAGCATCTCTTGAAGTTCCGGATACCAAGTCCTTCTCGGCCAATCCGGAACCACTAGTATTGTTCTTACTCTTCTTTGCCGTATGATCTTCAATACCTTTGGTATGAGCGGCAGAGGAGGAAACACATACACTGACTGGTACACCCAAAGAGTTACCAGTGCGTCCACAGCTATTGCCTGTGGATCTCTTGACCTGGCGCAATATTTGTCCAGTTTCTTGTTGAGGCGAGACGCCATCATGTCTACAATTGGTCTTTCCCAACAGTCTATTAACATGTTGAAGACTTCTGGATGTAGACCCCACTCTCCCGGATGAAGATCGTGTCTGCTGAGGAAGTCTGCTTCCCAGTTGTCCACGCCCGGGATGAACACTGCTGACAGTGCTATCACGTGATTCTCCGCCGAGCGAAGAATCTTGGCAGCTTCTGCCATTGCACTCCTGCTTCTTGTGCCGCCCTGCCTGTTTACATGGGCGACCGCCGTGATGTTGTCCGACTGAATCAACACCGGCTTTCCTTGCAGGAGAAGTTCCGCCTGGCTTAGAGCATTGTAGATTGCTCTTAGTTCCAGAATGTTTATGTGAAGAGACTTTTCCAGACTCGTCCATACTCCCTGGAAGTTTCTTCCTTGTGTGACTGCTCCCCAGCCTCTCAGGCTGGCGTCCGTGGTCACCAGGATCCAATCCTGAATGCCGAATCTGCGGCCTTCTAATAGGTGAGCCTTCTGCAACCACCACAGAAGTGACACCCTTGTCTTTGGTGACAGGGTTATTCGCAGGTGCATCTGCAGATGCGACCCTGACCATTTGTCCAACAGATCCCTTCGGAATATTCTTGCATGGAATCTGCCGAATGGAATTGCTTCGTAAGAAGCCACCATTTTTCCCAGGACTCTTGTGCATTGATGTACTGACACCTTTCCTGGTTTTAGGAGGTTCCTGACCAGATCGGATAACTCCTTGGCTTTTTCCTCTGGAAGGAAAACCTTTTTCTGAACCGTGTCCAGAATCATTCCTAGGAACAGCAGACGAGTTGTCGGGATTAAATGGGATTTTGGAATATTCAGAATCCACCCGTGTTGTCTTAGCACCTCTTGAGATAGTGCTAAAGCTGTCTCCAGCTGTTCTCTGGACCTTGCCCTTATTAGGAGATCGTCCAAGTATGGGATAACTAATACGCCTTTTCTTCGAAGAAGAATCATCATCTCGGCCATTACCTTGGTAAAGACCCGAGGCGCCGTGGACAATCCGAACGGCAGCGTCTGAAACTGATAGTGACAGTTTTGAACAATGAACCTGAGGTACCCCTGGTGTGCGGGGTAAATCGGAACGTGTAGATACGCATCCTTGATGTCCAAGGATACCATAAAGTCCCCTTCTTCCAGGTTCGCTATCACTGCTCTGAGTGACTCCATCTTGAACTTGAACTTTTTTATGTAGAGGTTCAAGGACTTCAGATTTAGAATAGGCCTTACCGAGCCATCCGGCTTCGGTACCACAAATAGAGTGGAATAATACCCCTTTCCTTGTTGTAATAGGGGTACTTTGACTATCACCTGCTGAGCGTACAGCTTGTGAATGGCTTCCAACACCCTCTCCCTTTCGGAAGAGACGGTTGGTAAGGCAGACTTCAGGAAACGATGAGGAGGATCCGTCTCTAATTCCAACCTGTACCCCTGAGATATTATCTGCAGGATCCAGGGGTCTACCTGCGAGTGAGCCCACTGCGCGCTGTAATTTTTGAGACGGCCCCCCACTGTCCCCGAGTCCGCTTGAGAGGCCCCAGCGTCATGCTGAGGTTTTTGCAGGAGCCGGGGAGGGCTTCTGTTCCTGGGAAGGAGCTGCCTGTTGGTGTCTCTTCCCTCTTCCTCTGCCTCGTGGCAGGTACGACAAGCCCTTTGCTCTCTTATTTTTGTAGGAGCGAAAAGGCTGCGGTTTAAAGGTCGGTGCCTTTCTCTGTTGGGGAGTGACTTGAGGTAAAAAAGTGGATTTCCCGGCAGTAGCCGTGGCCACCAAGTCTGATAGACCAACTCCAAATAACTCCTCCCCTTTATACGGTAAAACCTCCATGTGACGTTTTGAATCCGCATCGCCTGTCCACTGTCGTGTCCATAAGGCTCTTCTGGCTGAAATGGACATAGCACTCACCCGAGATGCCAGTGTGCAAATATCCCTCTGTGCATCACGCATATAGATAAATGCATCCTTTATTTGTTCTAACGACAGTAAAACATTGTCCCTATCTAGGGTATCAATATTTTCAATCAGGGATTCTGACCAAACTACTCCAGCACTGCACATCCAGGCAGTTGCTATAGCTGGTCGTAGTATAACACCTGCATGTGTGTATATATTCTTTTGAATAACTTCCATCTTTCTATCTGATGGATCCTTAAGTGCGGCCGTCTCAGGAGAGGGTAACGCCACTTGTTTGGATAAGCGTGTGAGCGCCTTGTCCACCTTAGGGGGTGTTTCCCAGCGCGCCCTAACCTCTGGCGGGAAGGGGTATAATGCCAATAACTTTTTTGAAATTATCAACTTTTTATCAGGAGCAACCCACGCTTCATCACACACGTCATTTAATTCTTCTGATTCAGGAAAAACTGTTTGTAGTTTTTTCACACCATACATAATACCCTGTTTTACGGTATCTGTAGTATCAGCTAAATGTAACGTCTCCTTCATTGCCAAAATCATATAACGTGTGGCCCTACTGGAAAATACGTTTGAATTTCTACCGTCGTCACTGGAATCAGTGCCCGTGTCTGGGTCTGTGTCGACCGACTGAGGCAAAGGGCGTTTTACAGCCCCTGACGGTGTTTGAGGCGCCTGGACAGGCATTAATTGATTGTCCGGCCGCCTCATGTCCTCAACTGACTGTTTAAGGGAAGATAAACCATCACGTAATTCCACAAATAAAGGCATCCATTCTGGTGTCGACCCCCTGGGGGGTGACATCTGCATATTTGGCAATTGCTCCGCCTCCACACCAATATCGTCCTCATACATGTCGACACCACGTACCGACACACACCGCAAACTCACAGGGAATGCTCTAATGAAGACAGGACCCACTAGCCCTTTTGGGGAGACAGAGGGAGAGTCTGCCAGCACACACCACAAAGCGCTATATATACAAGGGATATCCTTATATTAAGTGCTCCCTTATAGCTGCTTTAATATATATATATATAGCCATTAATGTGCCCCCCCTCTCTGTTTTACCCTGTTTCTGTAGTGCAGTGCAGGGGAGAGACCTGGGAGCCGTTCTGACCAGCGGAGCTGTGACAGAAAATGGCGCCGTGTGCTGAGGAGATAGGCCCCGCCCCTTTTTCGGCGGGTTCTTCTCCCGCTATTTTTCCAGTCAGGCAGGGGTTAAATATCTCCATATAGCCCCTATGGGCTATATGTGAGGTATTTTTAGCCTTGTATAAGGTTTATATTTGCCTCTCAGAGCGCCCCCCCCCAGCGCTCTGCACCCTCAGTGACTGCCCAGTGAAGTGTGCTGAGAGGAAAATGGCGCACAGCTGCAGTGCTGTGCGCTACCTTATGAAGACTGAGGAGTCTTCAGCCGCCGGTTTCCGGACCTCTTCACGCTTCAGCATCTGCAAGGGGGTCGGCGGCGCGGCTCCGGGACCGGACTCCACGGCTGGGCCTGTGTTCGATCCCTCTGGAGCTAATGGTGTCCAGTAGCCAAGCAGCAAATCCACTCTGCATGCAGGTGAGTTTACTACTTTCCCCCTAAGTCCCACGTTGCAGTGATCCTGTTGCCAGCAGGACTCACTGTAAAGAAAAAAACCTAAACTAAACTTTCTCTAAGCAGCTCTTTAGGAGAGCCACCTAGATTGCACCCTTCTCGTTCGGGCACAAAATCTAACTGGAGTCTGGAGGAGGGTCATAGGGGGAGGAGCCAGTGCACACCACCTGACCTAGTAAAGCTTTACTTTTTTGTGCCCTGTCTCCTGCGGAGCCGCTATTCCCCATGGTCCTTTCAGGAACCCCAGCATCCACTTAGGACGATAGAGAAATATATATATATATATAACATAAACATACATAGTACATACATTAAAGTATAAATGTATGGTGGTATACATACCAACAGGGGCTGGGAGCGGGAGTTCTGTGAGGAGGGAGGGAGCTGCTGTGGCTGAGCTTCCACAGCCAGCAGCTCCCCCCTGGACTTTCACTATGCAGAGAGCTCAGCTACGTAGTGTAGTTCTCTGCTGTAGCAGCTCAGATGGTCGCGGACGCGATCGCTGATTTTGGTGAATCGGAGACAATGCTGTCTTCGTCTCATTAATAAAACTTTTGGCTCATCAGGGGGGTTTCCAGGTACTCGAAAAAAAACCCTGCATGCACTACTGGTTATATGGAGTAATAGGAGGAGATATAGGGAGGGGTTATATGGAGTAATAAGAATAGATATAGGGAAAGGTTATATAGAGTAATAAGAGGAGATATAATAAGAGGTTATATGGAGTAATAGGCAAAGATTTAAGGGGAGGTTATATTGGATAATAGGAGGAGATATAGGGGGAGGTTTTATGGAGTAATAGGCGGAGGTATAGAGAGAGTTTATATGAGTAATAGGAGGAGATATAGGGTGAGGATATGAGAAGTAATAGGAGGAGATACAGGGAGAGGGTATATGGAGTAATAGGAGGAGATATAGGGAGAGGGTATATGGAGTAATAGGAGGATATATAGGCTGAGGGTATGAGGAGTAATAGGAGGAGATACAGGAAGAAGTTATAATGGGTAATAAGAGGATTACTATTTTTCTTAACCTCTAAAGACTTAGGGCCTAATTCAGTAAGGATCGCAAAAGCAATTTTGTTCGGGGACTGTGCACGTGCAGAATGGGTCCTGCGATCTTTTCTCTAAAATGCAAACGCCTCTGCCTGACTGACAGGCAGAAGTGTTCGCGGGAAGGGGAGGGGGAGGCCGGCGTTCAGGGAAATGGGAGGTGTCGCCCCGCATTTTCCGGGAGTGGCGAGGCCAAGGATTGCCTCAGCATGCCTTTGCAGATAAACATCGCAACCAATGGTCGTGATGTTCATCTGAGATGCGATCTTATCACAAAGGCAGGGAGGATGTGGTATGCAGGGAGGAGGAAGTGGTATGCAGGGAGGATGTGGTATGCAGGGAGGATGTGGTATGCAGGGAGGAGGAAGTGGTATGCAGGGAGGATGTGGTATGCAGGGAGGAGGAAGTGGTATGCAGGGAGGATGTGGTATGCAGGGAGGATGTGGTATGCACGTAGGATATAGTATGCACCGCCTGCATTTGTATTGATAATGACTGCAAATGCAAAGCTGCTGCGAGTAGCTTTGCATTTGCAGTCCTTAATGAATCAGGCCATCAATCCACCTTAGTTCTGCCAAAATAATATTTATAGCCTTTAAATATACAAAATGCTCATGGTTAATCAATACTCTTGTTCTTGTAATATTTTACAATTGTCATACTCATATACATCGACCCTACAGTATGTCTATAAAATGTTGCATTTTATAGACAAACCAGATGACAATGTCTATATAAAATGCTTAAAATTTTTAAATTACTTCTGACAAACATGTTACCATGCAATGAGAACTAAGCTATGTCAACTTTGCTGGGAGTCTTGACTCATTCGAGAACTTAAAATTTTCCTGAAAAGTTCTATCAACACATTTTCTGAGTGAAAGTTGGGAACAAAAGAAAATCTTGCATACTGTTATAGTTGTTTCCTTCAATTAGGGGTATATTTACTAAGGTATTGGTTTATAGAAGTTAAGGGAAGATGTTGCCCATAGCAACCAATCACATTCTATTCATCATTTATCTAGCACCTTCTAGAAGATAATAGCTGGAATCTATTTAGTTGGTATGGGTAACATCTTCACTTCTATAAACATGTACCTTAGTAAATGTACGCCTTAGTCTCAATATAATGTTTCTCTATTACACACTTTCTCAGACACTTGAGACCATATTCCAGATATGCTAGAAAGTTGCTCTACGTCCACCTACTATACCTCGCATCCCAGATTCTGCAAAAAGTAATACCCAATTCCTGATACTATTAATGCACAGAGAACCATCATAGTCCAAGTTTCCAGAATTTTACTCTTAGAAACAAGGGAAAAAAACCTTGCGTTGCACATATTCAAACCACCATCTTTCCTCTGGAGGTAAGTGATCCCTTTTTTTGTATTGAATTCAGCTTGTTGCCCCATAAGACCTGGAAGAACAGATTAAAGAGCCTGACTGAAAAAGATTCTGGTAAAGGAAAAATAATTGCATCATACAAAAAACACAGAAACCAGGAAATTTATCTTTTCTCTGTAGGTCAGTCTCAAGTTTTTCCACCACTGAACCTTTGTATTTCCAGTTTCCAATTTCTCCTTACAATTTATCTTGGCATTATCTTCCTTGCCAAATTTCATCCCTAAGATCTTAATATGGGTTGAGGCCTTTGCATAGTTAGGTAGATTAAAATCAGGATCACCTTGTAGTGTGTCCAGCGAGCATCACTTTTTTCAAGGTTGACCAGAGACTCTGATGCCCCTAATAGGTTTTATTGTCTACAGATAACGCCTGGCCCTCATGAGACTCAAACACCACTACGGCCACATAATCTGCTACTGTCAGAGGCAAGCAGTTGGAGACAGGTACTCCTCACAAACCACAAACTTGCAATGACCTCAAAAATGGGTCAAAGGGCATCCCTGGGCAACTTCTCCACTAGCTCACTTCTCCACACTTTTCACTGATTCATGAATAGACCCCTTACTGAGATAACTGCTCCACAGATGTTCTGCCCTTTTAACGTGTCAAGCAGATAGCCTGATAATAATATTGGAGCTAAACACGCTAATCTAGAAAACAAGATCTTTGCAACAATCTTCCTATTGACATTTAAGAAGGTTACTGGACTCCAATTCATGATGTTGCCTAGCAATAGAATCAATGATGACACCCTCATGGAGTGAGGCATCCATCGCTTTTCAAAACAGCTTTTATACACATTCACCAGAATTAGAACAAGGAGGTTTTTAAAATGTTTTTATAAAACTCAGCTGTTATACCATCTGGTCCTGGTGCATTCTATTTCCGAAAGTTGCCAATAGCCCCCTTAACCTCTTCCACCATGAATTCTGCTGTCACGGGGGAGAAATCCAAATTATCACTTGTAGGTTTAGCAAGTGCCTTTAAAAATTGGGACATATTTTCTTTATCAAAAATATGTTTTCTTTAGCAAGTCTGCTTAGTACGATTTCATCATTCGCAAAATACCCAACCAAGACTTTTGTAAAAGACCCTGGGAGTCCATGAAACCTGCTATTAATTTTTTGTCACTCTCACTCTACAATTTTCAAAAGGATCAGGTGCCCCTGGGGAGCCATAATCTCTTTCCAAGGACAAGTATTTGTATCTGCTGTGCTTATGATGCCTTATTTCAGGCCACAGCCAGTTAATCTATTGACCCAACTCCCTCCACTCCAAATAAAGTGACTCCAATTCTTCAGGAAGTCTTAGATACTGACTATACTTACTCTTCTCCCTACTGACTAAGTCTTTTCAACAAAGAAGCAGTATCCTTCTTAACATCCTCCCACCAATCTGCACTGCTATCATAAAAATCCAGAATTTCCCTCTATGAGGGAGAGTTTACCTAACCCTGTACAACAGCATCTTCTGACAGACTGGCATTAAGTCTCCACCGCCCTCAGTCTACCTGTGGGCGCTTTCTAGGACCTAAGCAGAAATACAGGGCAACATGATCAGAGTAAGGAATTCATTTTTCACTCATCCTTTTAACATCTTCTGTAGGACTCACAAAAAACAGGTCAATTTTACTAATTCTTCCAGCACAAGAGTAATAGAACCTTGGTTTTCTACCATTTTCTTCAAAAATGTCACATAATCTGGTTTGCAAAATAATCCTAAGTAGGACCTTCAAATTTCTACTCAACATCAAAGGACCTGTTACTTGGCATCCTGGCAACATTGCAATCCACAGTCACAACCACTAGAACGGATGTAAAGACATACTACTTAACTTCATGAAATAAACTGATTATTTTCTGTCGCTGTCTGTGGTCCTTAAACGTTGATGAGTCTGAGTCAACTGCCCTGAAAGGTTATCTCCAAAAGCAGACATTTACCCATCAATACCTCTGTCAATCTATTCACAGTCACATTCTGAGTGTTAAACAGAATACTACTGGTATTCTGGTAGCATTCATCACGTTACCTGGCTGAGAAATAACAGGTTTTAAAAGTGTAGCTGTTTGAGCCTGGGCATTATCTCCTGGAATAGGCCCAACGCATACTTGCCTATTCTCCTGGAAGGTGCGGGGTACTCCCAATTTTTCAGGTAGTTCCCCTCACCCCCAGAAGAGGAGATATTTCTCCCGCATTCTGCCTTCATTCTACGGAAGTGGGCAGAATGGAGAAATAGGAGGAGATGTAGGGAGAGGGTATATGGAGTAATAGGAGGAGATATAGGGAGAAGTTATATGGAGAAATAGGAGGAGATGTAGGGAGAGGGTATATGGAGTAATAGGAGGAGATATAGGGAGAAGTTATATGGAGTAATAGGAGGAGATATAGGGAGAGGATATATGGAGTAATAGGAGGAGATATAGGGAGAGGATATATGGAGTAATAGGAGGAGATATAGGGAGAGGATATACGGAGTAATAGGAAGCGATATAGGGAGAGGGTATATGGAGTAATAGGAGGAGATATAGGGGTACATTTACTAAGCAGTGATAAGAGCGGAGAAGTGAGCCAGTGGAGAAGTTGCCCATGGCAACCAATCAGCACTGAAGTAACATCTATAATTTGCATACTATAAAATAATACAGAGCTGCTGATTGGTTGATGGGGAAATTTCTCCACTGGCTCACTTCTTTGTTCTTATCACTGCTTAGTAAATGTACCCCATAGTGAGAGGATATATGGAGTAATAGGAGGAGATATAGGGAGAGGTTATATATGGAGTAATAGGAGGAGATATAGGGAGAGGGTATATGGAGTAATAGGAGGAGATATAGGGAGAGGGTATATGGAGTAATAGGAGGAGATATAGGGAGAGTTTATATGGATTAGTAGGGAGAGTTATATAAAAAGATGGTATGGATTATTGGAATGTAGTTAATATCCTGGCGTTTGGGATCCCGCTGGTCAGAATACCTACGCTGGGATACCAACCACCGAGAATGCCGACAGCTGCGCCAGGGCTATTCCCACTTGTGGGTGTCCACGACACCCACAGAGTGGGAATAGAACCTGTGGCAAGCGCAGCGAGCCACCGAGCCCGTAAAGGGACTTTCTAGCACTTGTCTCATTGCCGGCATTCTGACGGCCGGGATCCCAGTGTCAGTATACTGACCTCTGGGAACCCGGCCGCCGGGATTCCATCCCTAACCCGGATTATTTAAGGACATTTTTGTTAATAATTTTTTTTTAAATATAATGGAACAGCAATCTGTAAAGACTGCCAATATAAAAACATAGGTCGTCCAAACAAATCAGTTATGTCCCTGTAATGTGAAATAAAACATTATTACATCAATTACTGTAAAAAGGAAATTTGCTGTAAGAGTCTACAGCTAGTGGTAAAATGGGTTGGTATCAAAATATCGGCGCCTGTCATCATGGCGTTCAGAATCCTGACCGCGGTATGCTGTGCTACGGAATGCCGGCAGTGGGGAGAGAGCAGAAGAGCCCCTTGCAGGCTCGCTGCGCTTGCCACACTGTGAGCACGGTGGTGCGCCACGCTACTTATTCTCCCTCCAGGGGTGTCGTGAACACCCCAAGAGGGAGAATAGGTGTCGGTATCCCGGTGTTCATGATCCCGGCGCCGGTATGCTGAGCGCCGGGTTCCCTACAGCCAGGATATTTAATGCATCCCGGTAAAACATATGTGCTAAACATTAATGTTAGGGGTCTATCCTAATAACAAGCTTTTCTCTAGCATTTTAGCAAAAGAAAGTTTAAACTATCAATTCTCCACTTTTGGTAAAGAAAAAAGTGCCTTATCTTCTCTCCTTTCATATCCTGGAGGTCCGATGGATTTAATGGGGGCTGTGCAGGAATAGTATTTATATAGCTGTGAGCCAAACATTATGCCATGTCTAGGTCAGCATCAGTCTGATGTTCCTAGTGAAGCGAGCAGAATGGTGTTAAAATCCCTGGGAATTGTGAGGCCACGGGAAGGGGGCAGGCGTAAATGACTGGAATGAATTGCTTGCTAATTGCTGGGGACCTGCGAGTCGCCAGTGTATCCATATTTTAGGGGTGCACCTTAAGCTCCACACCCAGAGCCAGCCTTAGGCATAGGCAAACTAGGTAAATGCCTAGGGCACTTGGTATGCTTAGGGGCACCAGCAGCTTCTGCTGATTAAAATGATATGTGGCATGCCTATATTCTGAGTGTGACTGTGGCTGTATCTGCATACGAAATGCTACATTTCAGTGTATTCCAGAAAATCACTGTAATGTAGCATTTCATATGCAGATACAGCTGCAGTCGCACACAAAATATAGGCATGCTGCATATCATTTTAATCAGCAGAAGCTTGTGCATCCTAGCCACATAGTAATGCAAATAAGATGCATTTTCATAAACAAAAGACGCCCGACGTTAGAAGAGCTGACAGCTGACTCATGCCAGGCATTTCCTGCAGAACTAGCGGCGATGCTAGGGGTCACCAGCCAAAATCTTGCCTAGGGAATCATATTGGTTAGGGCCGGCTTTGTCCACACCTCACCACAGTCCTGCAAATCACGGATGTCTCCCAGTGTTGGGGGTGGGAGTGTAATGAGAACATCTTGGCTACGCCCCCTGAAGTGACATGCAATGTCTCATCTCTAAGTTTCTGCTGGAGAGGAGTCTGAAAAAGTAGGTAAGTATATGCAGACTCTCCTTGCCAGGACAGCCCTTTACTTTAAGTCATATTTGCCGATATTGCTGCCCCCTCTTCCGGGAGGGGGCAGCCTGGTCGGCGAACGGGGGGTCCAGTAGTGAGGGGGTGTGTCCAGGGCGTGGCAGCATAAAATATGTCATTGTGCTCCACCCCCCACTATCCAATGCCAAGGAAACAGGTGCTGGAGAGCGGGGGGCGGGGCTATGATGATGCAATTCAGCGCAAAACGCATCATCGGGTCTCCCTCGGACCGCCCACTAGTGCTCCGTTGTGAGTGGCCAAGGGGGGGGGGGGGGGGGGGCGAGAGCGGCAACGGATGTGGGACACCTGCCTACCTTTCCGGGGGGCCGGGGGCGCCACCCGATTTTCGGGAGCCTCCCAGCCATTCCGGGAGGGTAGGCAAGTATGCTTTAAGGTCTGTTGTGGCACTTCCAAAATATAGATGAGGCACTGAGGCATTCATTTCAAAGCTTTGCTTTTTATGTAGAAGTCTTAATCATTAATAAATTCCTATAGTTTAACTTTTTTAAATTACTGATAAACATTTAATCCACTTTAGTTCAAATAACTGAGTTTGCTTTCAAATAGATATGAAAGGTTCATGGTTAATCAATAGTCTTGTAAGCACTGGCGTTTCTATAATGGGTGCAGTGTATGTGGTGCACATGGGCCCCTGAGTCCAGAGGGGGCCCCCACCGCACACACTGCACCCATTTTTAAAATACTCACCCCTCCGAAGTCCAGCGCCGGCATCCGCAGCGCTATTAGAACTCCGTGAAAATGGCTCAGCAGCCATTTTCACAGAGTTCTGCGCATGCGCAGTAGAGAAATCTCAGGGAAAATGGCCGCTGTGCCATTTTCCCGGAGATCTGCGCATGCGCAGTAGAGTCTGAGCCCTCTAGTGCTCAGACTCTACAGTGCTCCGGGCAGAGAGGAGGGGTCCAAAATGGAGGAGGCTAAACACGGGCCTCCTCCTCTCTTAAAACGCCCCTGCTTGTAAGTCAAAGGTAATATTTCACAATGGTTATAATCAGATACATCAACATTATGTCAATACCTGTTGTACTTGTAGGCACTCCATGGACGACACAGTATCTGAGTATATCGCAAATTGTGACCTGCTAACCCTGAGTTGATTATCGTGTTCTTTCCATAATTCTCTGCTCCCCATATATTTGCCTTTAACTATAAAATGTTATACTTTGTCCTTCCGATGACAGCACAGGGAACAAATCCTATGTGACCACAAGAGTGAGTGAACCCTAGTTTTCTACCATCTTGTATAAAAACATCACATACTGTAGGCCGATTTGCAGCAAAATCCTGTTCCGGACCTTTGAGTCTCTATTAACTTATTTCACTGTCAGGGCCGGATTAAGGCTTATGGTGGCCCTGGGCAACTAAATTGTGTGGGCCCCTCCAATAAAATAGCTTCTTATCTAGCCCCCCAAAATGGTCACAGTGCCCCCACTTTATGATACACAGTGCAGCGCTCCTTCCCTACAGTGGCCCCCAATTACTTACCTTCTGTGGCATTCTCCGGGTTCTGTGTTCTTCTGCATACAGCCCAGAGCCACTCCTGAGTCCCCTCATCAACATCACGAATGTGATGTGTTACATTACACTGAAGAGGTTACTAGGGAGCCGCACTTTGTTGTTTGCATGCACAGTGCAAGCAAGTATGAAGGGCCATGACAGCCCCCGTTTGGAAACAGGGCACCTGTTCTTGGAAATTGCAGGGTCAGACTGAACTTTTGTGGAGGACCCTGTGTGTGGGGACCTCAAGGTGACTCCCCCCGTTCCCTGCTCCCAATCCGGCCCTGTCCGCACCAGGCATTATTACAGTGACTAAAGATGCTATAAGTGGCCGTCTCAGTCCTTGCACAGTCAGACGCACAGCTGTACTAAAAGGGGAAGGGCTGATACTAGTATTAGCATAAAGTGGGTGTCCCAGTACTTGCACAGCTGTAGACCTGGGGAAGGGCTGATTAGCGATGGCCATCGGTGTGTTCGCCATTGATGGTTGCCATTGATGGTGAAGCTATGAGTATCCATCGATGGTGACAAACGATGCTATGGAAGACCACCTATGGTTTCACCCACCGAAAGTCATCCCTGTTCCTTCACTAATTGGCCCACAGACCAATCACAGACTGAGGGTGGGGCTTCATGGGTGTTGGGGGCGAAGCTGTGCTCCGTGTCCCAGGACTTCTAGAAAAAAAAAAAGACATCCAATGCTTCCATAACATCGATGGTGAGATACCATTTGGTTCTCCCCGATCGATGGGAAAAGTATTTGACATTTGACATAGACCATCAATGATTTTGAATCATCAGTGGTCGATGGCCATCCCTATGGCTGATACTAGCATCATCTAAAAAAGCCACAGACACAACTACAGCAAAACCCCCTTGGTGTCATAGCATCACTGGAATCTAATGCCATGACCACTGGAACAGATGTAATGTGATACTGCTTAACTTCATGAAAAATCTGTCACTGTAGGTCATAAATATTGATGAGCCGCAGTCTCATGCCCTGAAGGTAGTTATCTAGCCCTCAATACTTCTTTTAGTTTATGTATAATCACATTCTAAGTGGTACACAGAATTGCAGCTCCTGCATGTGGCTCCATAGGCAATGGACAAAAGTTAGACCTGTGTGCCAATCTCTCACAGCATTATGTAATGGTGCTACCCGACTGTAGACTTGGAGGTATCCTGTAAAAAGAACATATCTGAATCCAGATATCTCAGATGGTCACAGACTTCAGGAAGGGACATCGACAAGATGTATTAACATCTTGTCTGCCGAAGCGGGGTAGCGAAAGCTCCCCCCTCCGGCGATGTCCGCCTGACCTCACAGCACGTCAGCTCGGAGCTGACGCAATGTGTCTCCTTCTCGGACGGCTCCTCTGCACATGCGCAGGATCTCGCTACTAATGCGAGATCCCCAGCGCAGTCCGTAGCCGGCACCCGTCAAAGACAGGGTCAGCTCTGTGGTGTATGGACATCGCCACCTGCAGATGTCGAAATGCTATGCACATCTATCAATGTCCCCGCACCGCAGCTATCATACATGGGGGGAAGTGGTATAGCGCACATAACGTGCACTGATACTGCTTCCCCCCATATTGCCAGTTCCTACATTTACCCCTATGTCTCTTGCTGAGTCTACTAATTAGTGTAATCCCTGACATTAATGCCTCCTCTTTCAAACCATCTTCTTCTGACTCCAGACCATAAGCTGAAGATTCCCTGCAAATTATTATTATTATTATTATCCTTTATTTATATGCTGCCACAAGGTATTCGCAGCGCCCAATTACAGAGTACATATGCAAATTAACAAAACAAGAAAACAGCAACCTACAATTCAAGACAATAAAGGACAAGTACAGGGTATATAAACATAGCTGCATCAGCAGACAACACTAAAATAAGCATCCGGGTGACAAAATAGCGAAGGAATTTGGTGCCATGGAAGGGAGTATGGAGTAGAAGATGGTTTAAGTTTGAGAAAGAAAAGCACATGGGGGAAGAGGGCCCTGCTCGTGAGAGCTTACATTCTAAAGAGGAGCGGCAGACGAACAGAGGTGACACCAATGGGGTAGACAGAGTGGAACAGAGGGTTAGGATGAGATTTGGCTGGGTTTGGTGAAGAAGTGAGTCTTGAGAGCACATTTGAATTTTCTTAAAGTCTGAGGGGGAGAGGTAGAGAATTCTAGAGAAAGGGAGCAGGACATGAATAATCTTGGAGGTAGGAGTAGGAGGAAGTAATCAATAGGCAGCAGAGTTGGCGTGTATTAGCGGAGCGAAGAGGACAGGTGGGAGTTAAGATCAGAGATGTACATGGAAGGAGTTGGGTGAGGACTTTGTAGGTGAGTGTGAGAAGCTTGAAATGGATTCTGAAAGGGAAGGGAAGCCAGCATAGGACTTATAAGAGAAGTATGGGAGACATAGTATGTTTGGTTAGGACGATGAGCCGGGAAGCAGCATTGACGATAGATTGGAGTGGAGAGAGGCAGTTGTCAGGGAAGCCAGACAGGAGGAGATTACAGTAGTTGGGGATGACCAGTGAGTGGATAAGGGTCTTAGTAGCATCCTGGGTGAGAAGGAGTTTAATCCTGGAAATTGTTTTCTAGGCATCTAGACGTTCCTTATAGGGAGGCCAATTATTTTACATACTCTGCACATATGTACACTGCAGCTAGCGCTTACTTAGGTAGCATACAGAAACATAACAGTTGACAGTAGATAAGAACCACTTGGCCCATTTAGTGTACCCCTTTTTTAACCTTATTGTTACCTTAAACCCTACTAGTAAACTATTGCTTAAAATCAAGCAAAAAAAAAAAAAAGGGATTTAGTCCATCAACAAATTGCCCTCAATAGCGTACCTTGATGTCACAAAGGCTCTTCATTAAACCTTTGGATGTATGTGCTTTCTAGAACCCAATCCAAAATACAACACCACATCATCAGAATACGGAAGTCATATTTTGCTTATCATCTTTTTGTAGGAATCCCAAAGACTAGACCTATTCCATTGTATCTATCATCATATCAGAAAGTGAAGCCTAATAGTCTATTAACTTGTTGTTATTTATTCTGTCTATCTTATATATCTCTATATTTATGTTATGTTCTGGCTTCCCTACTGTATGGAACTGCAGAGTACATCAATAATAATAATTATATTACATTAAACTGGCTACAATGTACTCTTCTTACTCAAGACCTTAGAATCTCTATTCGCCATTCTGCCAACGGATCTGTTACTTTGTGTCCTAGCAACATTGAAATCACCTGCCATAACCACTGGAACAGATATAAAGAGACATTGCTTTACTTCATGGAATGAAATTATTTCTGTCATTGTCTGCAGGCCATAAATATTGATAAGCCGTAGTACCAGGAATTCAAAAAGATATATAATGGATCTATTGCGATTAGTCCGCTTTGACATTACCCGTGGCAGCGGAGCCGAGTTTCACTTGGTGCAGGTGTTCACCAGGGAGGTATGGTCATCGCTGCTAATACCACGTAGAATGTGACATTCCAGTTTCTAGGTCCAGGAAGCACATTTTCAATTTATATCCTACTACTAGTAACAAAGATATATATTCAGAGGCGGAACTACCGCCAGTGCAACCAGTGCGTTGCACTGGGGCCCGCCTCTGTCCAGGGGCCCAAAGCATGTAATGAGTCAAACTGACTCATTACATGCCGCTGCGTGCTGCAGGCAACCGCTGCCCGCAGCGCACAGCCGCCCAGAGAGGAGAGGAGCAGCGGTACGGGGGAGAAGGAGGAGGAGGGAGCCGAAGGAGGGAGCCGCAGCAGCGCTTTGTTACTGGTGGAGGCGCTGCTGCTGCTGCTGCCCCTCTGCTTCACTATAGGCTGTCTTCCGAGAACAGCCTATAGTGAAGCAGAGGGGCAGCAGCAGCAGCGCCTCCACCAATAACACAGCGCTGCTGCGGCTCCCTCCTCCACCTCCCTCCTCCTCCTTCTCTACTGCCCGGGAATCGTCTGACGCTGCACCGAGGAGCCTGAGCCAGCGGAGAGGGTAAGTATAATTCTTTCTTTCTTTCTTTCTTTCTTTCTTTCTTTCTTTCTTTCTTTCTTTCTTTCTTTCTTTGTTTCTTTCTTTCTTTCTTTCTTCAAAAAAGGGGGACTGTTTGCCACAATGTGTAAAAAGGGGGAATCTGCTTGCCGCAATGTGTAAAAAGGGGGAATCTGCTTGCCGCTATGTGTAAAGAGGGGGAATCTGCTTGCCGCTATGTGTAAAAAGGGGGAATCTGCTTGCCGCTATGTGTAAAAACGGGGAATCTGCCTGCCGCAATGTGTAAAAAGGGGGACTGTCTGCCGCAATGTGTAAAAAGGGGGAATCTGCTTTCCGCAATGTGTAAAAAGGGTGAATCTGCCTGCCGTAATGTGTAAAAAGGGGGAATCTGCCTGCCGTAATGTATTGTGTAACAAGGGCACGCTGTCTGCCGTAATGTGTAACAAGGGCACGCTGTCTGCCGTAATGTGTAACAAGGGCACGCTGTCTGCCGTAATGTGTAACAAGGGCACGCTGTCTGCCGTAATGTGTAAAAAGGGCACGCTGTCTGCCGTTATGTGTAAAAAGCGTATGCTGTCTGCCGCTATGTTTAACAAGGGCACGCTGTCTGCCGTTATGTGAAAAAAGTGTACGCTGTCTGCCGCTATGTGTAACAAGGGCACGCTGTCTGCCGTTATGTGTAAAAAGGGTACGCTGTCTGACGCTATGTTTAACAAAGGCACGCTGTCTGCCGTTATTGTAAAAAGTGTACGCTGTCTGCCGTTATGTGTAAAAAGGGGACGCTGTCTGCCGTTATGTGTAAAAAGGGCACGCTGTCTGCTGCTATGTGTAAAAAGGGCACGCTGTCTGCCGTTATGTGTAAAAAAGGGGGACGCTGTCTGCTGTAATGTGTAAAAAGAGGAATCTGTCCGCCGTAAGGTGTAAAAGGGTCTCTACCTGGTGTAGTGGTGCTACTGTGCGGCGTAATTTGAATAATGGAGACTACTGTGCACCGTTTTATGAATTGGTATTATTTTGTGGCCACACCCCTTCCCCACGAAGCCACGCCACTATGTATTTTTGCGCGCGCCTACGGCGCGCACTGCCCCTGTTTTGCATGCAGGGGTGGGGCTCCGATGCCGTTTCTTGCACACAGTGCTAAAATGTCTAGTTACGGCACTGTTGCTAGGTATCCACTTCCCTGAGCAGGTCCCCCTCACCAGATCCTCTCCAGGGGTGAGGGGGTGGACTTGGAGGGGATGGGGGGGGGGGGGGGCGGCAAGCCATTTTGTCGCACATGGGCCCACCGCTCGCTAGTTCCGCCACTGCCTGACCTGTTCTTTGGTAATAGAGGTTCTTCAGTAGTTTTGAGAACATCTTTTTTTGTTCACTCTCTCCCTATAGCTTTATTGTTCACACTCTTCTGGAGTACAATCACAGCAAGTGGTTATCATCTCGTTCCTAAAAGGTGATCTGCAATCATGGCCATTTTCCTTGGCACCTTAGGAGCAGGCCTTTTTCTCTGCTCTTGCCCTACTATATGAAGATCCAGACAGAAAATCATACAACCATACCAGCAAGTGTCTTATCTGACCTGGTCGCACAGGATGCAACCAGTCAGATACTTTAAACAGTGTTAGCAGCTGCAGGGAAGGGAAACTTCCCTCCTCTGCTGCTCTCTCAGAGAGACCGGAAGGTCCCTCTGCCTCCCTGCACCCTCCCCTCAGTGTTACCATTCTGCCAATCATTGCTGATTGGACAGCACGGCAGGACCCCCTATAAAGTGGCTGCAGACAATGGCAGACATTGGGAAAGTGTAAACCCCCACCCCAAGCCGTCCTCAGACCCCCCCGTGTACCTGGCAGCTGTCTTGGGGCTAAAAAGTAACATTGTGATGGTCGCGATGTTACCAATGCTCCGATGTTACAGATATTCCCGACCACTGTTCCGATGTTTGGGGGGAAAATAATTTGAAAAAAAATGTTAATTTTTTTTTTCTTTTTTTTAACTAAAATCATTCTGGATAAGGATAAATTCATGTTCTTCACCTAATTCACTAATAAAAAAACGCGACAATTTTGGAACTTTTTTTGCGAAAAAAATCAGTTAAGTGGTTACTGTCACAAAAAGGAGGTTAGCTGTACTCCTTAGCCGTGCTTTAGTTCACCTCCACCGCAAGCCTGGGCGCGATCGCTCAGTTAGACGCATTATCGCTGTGGCCGGCCGCTCGCCACGGCGGCCATAACTGTGCTCCAGCGTCTCCCTTCAGTCGGCCATTGGTCCAGTCCGCAGCACGCCGGAGTTCCCGCCGCTCTCCTCCATTGGTAGCGCCATGACAGTCTCCAGTCAGCTGATTCTCCAGGAGCAAATCTGGAGTCTCTTCCATGTCATGTGATCCGCTCACCCACTCAGTTGCAAGCACCGGGTATAAGTTCCAGGTCTCAGCACTAACAAGGTGTCAGTGCTTTGGGGTCTCTCAGCCTGGAGTGAGCTCCAGAATCTCCTGCTGGTAGTAAACTCAGTGTAGTTATCATTTATTGCACTCCCTGGATGATTTAAAGGGCCATCGCTGCCACTACATCCTGGCATCTCCAGACTCACTGGAAGTCCTCCGGTGATCCAGAGGGACTAATTAACATCCCTAGTGGCATTAAAGACTCTGCTGGTTTTTACCAGCTTCCAGTTCACCGCTGTGCAAGGTAGCGCACCATAGTATCCAGAAAACCTGCCACTGCTGATTACAACATTGCAGTATCCATTGTGCAGAACCACCGCATAACAGCTACAGGGAAACCAGCAGTGCTGACACTGCACTGCACAGTATACGGAATCCCCATTGCGCTACCACAGTTGCCCAGCATCTGGAAACAAGTATTGCTGATATCCTCAGCTACGTCTTCAAGTATTATTGACATCCTCAGCTTTGCCTACAAGTATTGCTGATATCCTCAGCTTCATTTCCAAGTATTGCTGACATCCTCAACTTCATCTACAAATGTTGCTGACATCCTCAGTTTCGTCTTCAAGTATTGCTAATGTCCTCATCATCTTCCTCAGTCATTGCTGATATCCTCAGCTTTGTCTTCAAGTATTGCTGATGTCTTCAGCTTCCTCCACAGTCATTGCTGATATCCTCAGCTTCATCTTCAAGTATTGCTGATGTCCTCAGCTTCCTCCACAGTCATTGCTGATATCCTCAGCTTCGTCTTCAAGTATTACTGATGTCTTCAGCTTCCTCCACAGTCATTGCTGATATCCTCAGCTTCGACTTCAAGTATTGCTGATGTCCTCAGCTTCCTCCCCAGTCATTGCTGATATCCTCGGCTTCATCTTCAAGTATTGCTGATACTCTCATCTCTTTCTATAGTCTCATCTACCATTGTTGCTGATGCCTTCAGCTTCTTCTACAGTTATTGCTGATGTCCTCAGTTCTCATCTATAGTCATTGCCATAGAGTTCAACCTCTTCACAGCTACCACACTGGTTCCAGCCTTTGACCTGAGCCTCTCCTTCATTGCTGGTCCTCCCAGCATTCCTCATGTGACTCTCTCTGTAGGTGATAACCAGGGCCGGTTCAAGCCCGCTCTGCGCCCCGGGCAGGAAATGGGGCGTGGCTTAATACAGGGGGCGTGGTCAGTCACACCCCCTGTACAGTAGTAGCGCCGCTCAGCAAAGGTCCTTTCCACGAAGGGAAACTAGACGCTACGCGTCTAGTTCCCTTCACAGGAGGCACAGACGGGGGACACAGCGGGCAGCGGAGGGCACAGCAGTGGCGGATCTTGCCATGGTGCGGCGCCCTCCGGAAGGCGCCAGCGCCCTCCAGAAGGCGGCACCCCGGGCAAAAGTCCTGCTTGCCCGTGGCAAGATCCGCTACTGGTGATAACCCGGCTACCTATTGCGCTGGTGGCTCCCATGATCAGTGTTCCAGTACCCATAGTCGGTCATCAACCATCACAATTCATACTGCCTGACTGCCACGCCTGAATGAGCAGACCAATTCTTAAGCCAGCCCAGTTCTGTCCACAGCTCTCAAGACCAGACCCAATGTCCAGTACTAGTCCGGGTGCACAACCAAAGTCAGCCGTGACAGTTAAGACAGACCAACCGGCATGTTGAATTTATTATCCCTAGTTTTGTATAAACACTTGGAATTATTGCACTCTGTGGCCAATTCCATGTCAGACTGTCTGATGCCATTAAAGATGTTCTCCTTCTGTATCTTATTGTAGACTTGCGGGATGCTCTGATGAATGTATGCATTAAAATTGGCCAAAGGATTATAGAAAAGCCACAGGAGAAAGTGATAATTAACCCTACACTACATTTAACTTTATTTTAGCCTCCAATTATCCAGAACCTATACAATTAGGGGTTTCATCTGTGAACTCAAGAAAGGAATCGGTATAGGGACATGAAATTATATTTATATTGTGGCCATTACTTCTCATCTTGGGCCCTATTCAGCTCTGAATGCATCTGCGGGCCAGGGAGATGCAATTGCATCTCAGTGATGTGAACACCTCTGCCTGATTGACAGGCAGAGGTCTTCGCAAGGCGGTCAGGGATGGCGACGTGGCATTGTGGGGAAAACGGGGACAGGTCGGCACCTTTTTGGGACTGCAATGGAAAACATGGCCGCCCTGTGCCTGCCTTCGCAGGCACGGGGCATCCCTATTTCAGAGATGCGATCGCAATTCCCATCGCTGGTGGGCATTTGCATGCTGGGTGGCCGTGCCCTGTGCTGGGCGGCACCCAGCATGCGAACGCAAGCAGTAGCAGTTTTGCAAATTAGTGGGTGGTAACATGGCATTTGTGGGGAGTGGTTTGGAATACCCAGGTGTGTCATGGCCATTTGTAGAGCATGTATCTGACATCATCTGCAAATGCTATATTCAAAAACATGGCACATTCTCATTGATTTGAGTATGCTGGTGCTCATCTCTTGCGTATGCATTGCAATTCTGCTAATGCATACGCAGATTTGTGAAGGTATTGGTGGGCGTCTTTTACCCTTCCTGGGGGGCTCTTCACATCAATTTTTTTTAGCAACTTCAGATTTGTGAGAATCGCTATCTCAGCCTCAACAGCAATCCATAGTGAATTAGGCCCTATGGGGTAAATTTACTAAGATGGGAGTTCTATTTAAGATGGGATGTTGCCCATAGCAACCAATCAGATGCAAGGTATTATCTTCTAGAAGGTGTTAGATAAATGAGATATAGAATCTGATTGGTTGCTATGGGCAACATCCCATCTTAAATAGAACTCACATCTTAGTAAAGTTACCCCTATGTGTTTACATATTGTCCTCCAAGTTCAAAAAGTTGCTCTTTATAGGATTTTCCTTCAAGAACATTGCAACATACTAATTCTGCACTGTGTATACCAATACTTCCTTCATCCATGACATTAGCAATCCCAGCTATTGATCTTTTAGGCAGATGTGGCCTAATTGAGATGTGTTTGGAGTTGCTATCACTTCATTGGAAGCAGCAGTGATAGCGCTCTATGGTGATGCAGCAGGAGGCATCTATTACAAGTAGACGCCTCCTGCTGCATCCTAGGATGCAGCATTGGATCACTGGACTCACCATCGGCGGCTTGTGGCACCCATGGTACTGTGCAAACTGCCTGCCACAGAGGCCAGGAAATCTCAGAGAAACCACGGAGATCCCCACACTTGCCTACTTTTGAAAAAGCATTTCAGGGAGATTGTGAAAGTAACACCTATCAGCACGGACGTGTACTGCTACATCGGAGAGGCGTGTCATGAAAATGACTTACATCCAAATGTAAATGAGCCCCAAAGTCAGTAAGATCTATTTGTTGGAGAAAAGACACTGAGATTTTGCAGGATTTGTTCGTGTATTGTGTTTTACAAGAGCTTCCATATACTGTAAGTGGTCACGGGGATCATTGTGCCTTATAACCAATGCAGGGAAATGGCACTAATAATCCTATTTGAATGTATGTATCTCTGATTTATTTTTTCCCCCAAGAATGTAATAGCTGTATAATGGGTGTAAGGTGCAATCAGGGAGATTGCTGGACTTTTCAGGGAGTGAGGGAGATTGCTGCTATTTCAGGGAGTCTCCTGCAGAATGAGGGAGGGTAGGCAACCATGGTCAGATCCCTGACCTCTTCACTTGGGTTAATATTGACAGATTCATCAAGATGGCCAACTTTGCACTTCTTAGATGCAGCATCAGATAACAAAAGCCAGCAGAAGGCATCTATTTACACAATACTCCTTCTACAGCATTAGCATATTATTGCACAGCAGTGGCTGCTACTACACAACTTACATCTCTGTGCTTCTAACGGAAACAATAGGAGGGAAACTCAAAAACAGGCTCATTGCTAAATTTAGAGCTCTAGAAACTCTACAAAACAGTTCTCTCTCCACTCACACACTGAACTAGAAAGGCCCTTAATTAACTATTTTTAGATAAATCTATGAAGATCTCAACCATCAGTTCTTCAATGTAAACAAACGTTTTTCATGTTGGGAATAAACTCAGCAAATCGTTGTCTCAGATATTAAGGAAACAAAGAATTTGTCATGCCGCCGCCGCGGCCACCATACTTACCCCTCCGGGCGCGCTGGGTCTCCGTGCGGCCGTCCTCGCTGGCGGTTCCCGGCTCCCGGCGCTCCGTCCGGCCAGCATGAGTGTGGACGTTGCGGGTACGCCCGGCGTCCACGGAAGGTGCGGGTGACGTCATCAGTACTTCCCTCCAATCAGGCACTGGCGGGAAGTTCAAATTCAGACGCCGGGCAGAGCTCCGGCGCCTGAGTATCATCTATTCTCCCAAGAGTTGTGATCTCCAGTGCTCCCGTATCCCTGTAGTCACCAGCCTTCTCAGCATCTCCAAGTGCCTCAGCGTCTCCGAGCACCTCAGTGCCTCCAAGCACCTCAGCGTCTCCAAGCGCCTCAGCGCCTCCAAGCACCTCAGTGCCTCCAAGCATCTCAGCGTTTCCAAGCGCCTCAGTGCCTCCAAGCACCTCAGTGCCTCCAAGCACCTCAGTACCTCCAAGCACCTCAGCGTCTCCAAGCGCCTCAGCGCCTCCAAGCACCTCAGTGCCTCCAAGCATCTCAGCGTTTCCAAGCGCCTCAGCGCCTCCAAGCATCTCAGCGTTTCCAAGTGCCTCAGTGCCTCCAAGCACCCCAGCGTCTCCAAGCGCCTCAGTGCCTCCAAGCACCTCAGCGTCTCCAAGCGCCTCAGCGCCTCCAAGCACCTCAGTGCCTCCAAGAGCCTCAGCGCCGCCAAGTATCTCAGTGCCTCCAAGCACCCCAGCGTCTCCAAGCGCCTCAGCGTCTCCAAGCGCCTCAGTGCCTCCAAGCACCTCAGCGTCTCCAAGCGCCTCCAAGCACCTCAGTGCCTCCAAGCGCCTCAGCGCCGCCAAGTATCTCAGTGCCTCTAAGCACCTCAGTGCCTCCAAGCACCCCAGTGCCTCCAGCACCTCAGTATCGCTCTCAGCGAGCTTACGGTACTCTTCACCAATTCATCAGCGCCTTTTCAAGTCTTGTCTTTCAGGAGACCTCCAGCGTCCACACGTGCCTCCTGCCTGCCGTCCAAATCCTGCATGAGGAAAACCTACATTCGGCCATCTCTGCTGCGACCCAGTTGCGGTTCCTCTTCCCGGTCACCGGAAGAAACCCTGAGTCCACAACACTCCCAAACCAGGTCAGTGATAGTATACTCAGGCCACATGGACCCGGGGGATCGGAACACGGACTGAAGTGCCATCCAGAATCTGGCTTCCCGAGTGCAAAGTCAGGAAGCAGCACAGGGCCAGGTGATGCAGTACCTCCAGGAGATGTCCGGTCGTTTGGATCAGATCCAAGCATCCTTAGCTTCTGAATTCCGGCCCCACCTCCCGTAGCCGCACCAGTTGCCGCCCCCAGCAATGTTCAACCATCGGCTGATCTCAGTCCGCGCCTTCAACTTCCTACTCCTTCCCGTTATAATGGGAATCCAAGAAATTGTCGAGGTTTCTTAAACCAATGCGAAGTTCATTTTGAGCTACTCGCACATAATTTTCCCACAGACCGGTCCAAAGTGGCATATATTATTTCTTTGCTTGAAGGATCTGCATTGGATTGGGTGTCTCCACTATGGGAACGATCTGATTCACTAGTTTCCAATTACTCTGAATTCATCACGTCTTTTCGAAGAATTTTCGACGAGCCCGGCAGGATGACCACGGCCTCTTCTGACTTGCTGCGCATCCGTCATGGCTCCCGATCCGTGGGTCAGTACGTGGTTCATTTTCAGACCATTGCTTCTGAACTTCACTGGAATAATGACGCCCTGAGAGCTGCTTTCTGGAACGGTCTCTCTGATCGCCTGAAGGATGAGTTGGTCACCAGGGAACTCCCGGATTCATTGGAGGAATTAACCTCTCTCTGCGTCAAGGTGGATCTCCGGATGCAGGAACGTGGAGGTGAACGTAGTCGATCGGATCGTTCCAGGTTCCGGCTTCCTCCCTCTAGGCAAGCGGTAGTACCAAGTCCGGACGAACCCATGCAGATTTAACCGGTCCCGATTGTCTCCGGAAGAACGACAGCGTCGTTGTGAGGGCAAACTCTGTCTGTACTGCGGAGCCGCAGATCACTTCATTAAATCCTGCAAATCCCGTCCAGGAAACGGGCAGGCCTAGCTTGTTCCGGATGAGTCAAGTTGGGGGTCACGACCAAATCTTCTCCGACTTTGGATTGTTTGCTTACTGTGTCTTTAATCACCAAGTCAATCTCCAAGTGTTGTTCTTCTTCCTGTGTCCAAAGCATGGATTTAAAGGTACGGCCTATCGAGCGGCCTATTTCTTTGACGGCTATCAATGGTACAAGAATATCCAAGGGTCTCATAACGTGGCGCACGGAACCAGTTAAGCTGCAGGTCGGAGCTCTACATCAGGAATGTCTGGAATTTTTGGTGATTCCGGAAATGCATCACGATCTGGTTCTCGGAATGCCTTGGCTCAAAATTCATAATCCCCACATCGATTGGAAGTCTTCTCAAATTCTGTCTTGGAGTTCTTTTTGTCACGCTAACTGTCTCACTCCTGTCTGTCCGCTCCGTGCTAAGTCGGATGAAGAACTTATTCCGGAGACGTATCAAGAGTTCAAGGATGTGTTTTCGGAACAGGCGGCTGACCAGTTACCACCCCGTAGGCCTTGGGACTGCCCCATTAAGCATTTTTCGGGGAAAATGCCGCCCCGTGGCCGCACATATCCTCTGTCACTTCCTGAGACTCAAGCTATGTCGGACTATATTAAGTCCAATCTTCTCAGGGGATTCATTCGCCCCTCTATCTCCCCGGCTGGAGCAGGCTTCTTTTTCGTGAAGAAGAAGGACGGGGGGTTAAGACCATGTATCGATTACCGCGGCCTAAACGATATCACCATCAAGAATAAGTACCCCTTGCCACTAATCACAGAGTTATTTGATAGGGTTCGTGGCGCCCATGTTTTCTCCAAGCTCGATTTGAAGGGAGCCTATAATCTTATACGCATCCGAGAAGGGGATGAATGGAAGACCGCCTTCAATACCAGGGATGGGCATTATGAATATCTGGTGATGCCGTTCGGCCTTAGTAATGCCCCTGCCGTCTTCCAGGGATTCGTCAATGAAATCTTCTGAGACATGTTATATCGAAGCGTTGTGGTATATTTAGACGACATACTGATTTTTTCCAAAGATCTTGCCGAACACAGGACACAGGTCAAAGAAGTGCTCCACCGTTTACGAAAGAATCATCTCTACGCTAAGATCTCCAAATGTACTTTCGAAGTAACATCAATTCCGTTCCTCGGTTATATCATCTCGGGGACGGAGCTTCGCATGGACCCGGAGAAACTCTCCGCCATTCGTGACTGGTCTCAACCCCTCTCTTTGAAAGCCGTACAAAGATTCCTGGGCTTTGCGAATTATTACAGGAAATTCATTAGGGGCTTCTCCATCATAGTTGCACCCATTACCGCCTTGACCAGGAAGGGCTCCAACCCGGGTTTGTGGTCTCCCGAAGCCATGGGAGCCTTCACATACTTGAAATCAGCTTTTATGTCAGCCCCGGTCCTCCAACAACCAAATTTCGAAGAACCTTTTTTCCTGGAGGTTGATGCGTCCTCGGTCGGAGTCGGAGCCGTTCTCTCCCAGTACTCTTCGGATAAGAAATTGCATCCGTGTGGCTTCCACTCTCGTAAGTTCTCTCCGGCCGAACGGAATTATGCTATTGGTGATCAAGAACTTTTGGCAATAAAATCTGCTTTGGAGGAGTGGAGGTATCTTTTAGAAGGGGCCAAACATGTGATTACTATTTACACCGATCACAAAAATTTGTTGTACATCAAAACCGCACAGTGTTTGAATCCTCGCCAAGCTAGATGGGCGCTTTTCTTCACTCGATTTTCTTTTGTTATCAAGTACCGGGCCGGGACTTTCAATACTAAAGCTGATGCGCTCTCTTGTTCACAAACTCCCACAGATGAAGAAGATTCTTTTGAGCGGAGTTTAATTCTGAATCCAATTTCTGTTTCCGCTGCTTCGGCTACTCCGGGTCCTCCCCTTGGAAGAATGTCTGTATCAACTAAATTCCGGCCGAAAAAACTGCAGTGGGCCCATATCTCCAAGTTCTCTGGTCATCCCGGCACCCAGAAGATGTTCAAGTTTCTGCAAAGATATTACTGGTGGGACACCATGAGGAAGGATGTACAGGATTACGTTAATTCTTGCCCACAGTGTACGCAGCATAAATCTCCTCGTCTGCCTCCTACCGGGTTGCTTCGTTCTCTGCCCATTCCTATGAAACCCTGGACTCATATTTCCATGGACTTCATTACCGAGTTGCCCTGTTCCAAGGGTTACAATACCATCTGGGTGATTGTCGACCGTTTTTCTAAGATGGCGCACTTCGTTCCATTGACAGGTCTGCCGACAGCTCCCAAATTGGCTCTACTATTCGTCCGGGAACACTTTAGGTTGCATGGTTTACCTCAAGAAATAGTCTCTGATCGAGGGGTACAGTTCACCGCAAGGTTTTGGAGAGCCCTCTGCTCAGCCTTACAAATTAAACTTAAATTTTCGTCTGCCTATCATCCCCAAACGAATGGACAAACGGAACGAGTCAACCAAGATTTAGAGACTTTCCTCCGCCTTTATCTCTCCCCTTCACAGGACAACTGGGTGGAGTTGTTACCTTGGGCGGAGTTTGCCCATAACCATTAATTTCATTCATCCACTGGCGAGTCTCCGTTCTTCATCAACTATGGGTTCCACCCACGAGTTCCGGAATTGACAATTCTTCCGACAGAAGAGGTACCAGCTGTGACGTCCACTTTACTACACTTCAGACAAATTTGGAGTAAGATTCATGCTAGTCTTAAAAAGGTTTCTGTCCGATACAAGTTCTTCACGGATAAGAAACGGCGAGCCGCTCCTCAATACAAGGTTGGTGATAGGGTATGGCTTTCCACACGTAATCTCCGGATAAGGGTAGCCACTATGAAGTTTGCCCCAAGGTTCATCGGTCCTTATCCTGTGCTACAAGTCCTGAATCCTGTGGTCTGTAAGTTGGGTTTACCTTCTCACCTACGTATACCAAATGCCTTCCATGTTTCTCTTCTTCGACCTCTCATCCTTAATCGTTTTCATTCAAAGTCTTCTAGCCCCACCTCAGTAGAAACTGAAACCGGAACAGACTTCGAGATCAAAACTATTCTGGACTCTCGTTACCATCATAAGAATCTGCAATATCTGGTAGAGTGGAAAGGTTTTGGTCCTGAGGAGAGAAGTTGGATAAAGGCTTCTGAGGTCTCAGCTCCTCGTCTAATCCGGATTTTCCATTCTAGACACCCTACGAAACCAGGAAAGTGTCCAGGGGCCACTCCTAGAGGAGGGGGTACTGTCATGCCGCCGCCGCGGCCACCATACTTACCCCTCCGGGCGCGCTGGGTCTCCGTGCGGCTGTCCTCGCTGGCGGTTCCCGGCTCCCGGCGCTCCGTCCGGCCAGCATGAGTGTGGACGTCGCGGGTACGCCCGGCGTCCACGGAAGGTGCGGGTGACGTCATCAGTACTTCCCTCCAATCAGGCACTGGCGGGAAGTTCAAATTCAGACGCCGGGCAGAGCTCCAGCGCCTGAGTATCATCTATTCTCCCAAGAGTTGTGATCTCCAGTGCTCCCGTATCCATGTAGTCTCCAGCCTTCTCAGCGTCTCCAAGTGCCTCAGCGTCTCCGAGCACCTCAGTGCCTCCAAGCACCTCAGCGTCTCCAAGCGCCTCAGCGCCTCCAAGCACCTCAGTGCCTCCAAGCATCTCAGCGTTTCCAAGTGCCTCAGTGCCTCCAAGAGCCTCAGCGCCTCCAAGCACCTCAGTACCTCCAAGCACCTAAGCATCTCCAAGCGCCTCAGTGCCTCCAAGCACCTCAGTGCATCCAAGCATCTCAGCGTTTCCAAGCACCTCAGCGCCTCCAAGCACCTCAGTGCCTCCAAGCATCTCAGCGTTTCCAAGCGCCTCAGTGCCTCCAAGCACCCCAGCGTCTCCAAGCGCCTCAGTGCCTCCAAGAACCTCAGTGCCTCCAAGCATCTCAGCGTCTCCAAGCGCCTCAGCGCCTCCAAGTACCTCAGTGCCTCCAAGCGCCTCAGCGCCGCCAAGTATCTCAGTGCCTCTAAGCACCTCAGTGCTTCCAAGCACCCCAGTGCCTCCAAGCACCTCAGTGCCTCCAGCACCTCAGTATCGCTCTCAGCGAGCTTACGGTACTCTTCACCAATTCATCAGCGCCTTTTCAAGTCTTGTCTTTCAGGAGACCTCCAGCGTCCACACGTGCCTCCTGCCTGCCGTCCAAATCCTGCATGAGGAAAACCTACATTCGGCCATCTCTGCTGCGACCCAGTTGCGGTTCCTCTTCCCGGTCACCGGAAGAAACCCCGAGTCCACAACACTCCCAAACCAGGTCAGTGATAGAACTGCAATATGTGTACTTAAGATTGGCCAAACAAAATTTTTCCCCAAAAATGTTATTCTACATTGTACTGCCTCTTTAAAGCCAAATACTCCGACAGTGAATCACATATAAATGTATTCTGAGTTGGACTGACCCACAGGGGAACCCTCGGTGGGCCCCACTGCCTAGGGCCCCACCTCCTCCTCTAAGGATCAGGTTCCAGACTCTGCACTTGAATTAGACATAAAAGATATGTTACCTTATACTGCACAGAACCATGGTATATTTTTTACAGTAAATTGGTGTTATTAGTCTGGTACATTGCATGCACTATCAGTATTAGATTATGCATATCTCCCAACATCTGGAGACTTGAAAGAGGTACCCTATGCGCGGCATGGCCTGATCAAATGGGGCGTGGCTTTGTGTGAATGACGCGATCACGAGCTACGTCTCCCATTTCCATCACAGTGAGGGCTGATAGCCCTGCCCCCAGTCCCTCTGGCTCACTGGAATTGACATCCATTCACCACTGCTCTGCCTTGAACTGAGCAGAGCAGCGAGTGATAGGTAGCCTCCCAACTGCCCCACCGCAGGACACTGCGGCCCGTGGAAGGGACAGCGGGACAGACCCCAAAAAAAGGGACTGTCCCATGAAATTCGGGACAGTTGGGAGGTATGGATTATGACTCAAGTCTTATGCAAAAATTATGATTATTGCCACTTTAACTGAGTCCTTCTCAGTCACTAAATTAGACAGGGTTGTCTTGTCTCCTATCTCCACTGATATTTAAACTGTCTTTTTTTGGCTACAGCAATTAGGACAAACCTAGATGTTGGCAGAGTGAAGGTAGGTACTGCAGTACACAAGCCTGTATTATATGTGGATGACCTCCTGGCCACAATTTCCAGTCCTATTGTGTCACTTCCTGTGCTCTACACAAAGTTCCACACAATTGGGTTATTCTCAACATTAAAATCATTTATTTGAAATTTAGCAGTAATTCTTGTCTATTGTTCCCTAGTGATATTCTGAAGGACGAAGCGCATTGGAACTGCCACCTGGTCCCCTCTAAACGGACAGATAAGCCTATACATTTTTAATCTTGTATGTGTGGTTTTTAGCCATTGTAGTTCACTTTCAAATTAAACCTCTGTTTTTTAACCTTTTATTATCCATGTCTGTGGAATTATACTGTGTGGGAGTAATATTTTCCTAAGGAGGTTATATGCAACTCAGTCTTGACATTTTGAAGTGTATATATATTAGGGAATATTAGGTGTCGTAGGCATTTAATTTAATTTATTAATTTCTTTATTTTTTTATAATTAATTAATTTTCTATATCCAATAGTGATGATGTATATGAATTACTAGACTTAGGGAGCTATGGCTATATAGCAATCCACTATGGGATACTTATGAAACCTTTAGAGAGCCATTTAGTAATTTGATATTTACCAACAAGTATGAATCTGTATGAAATTCCTGTAAAGGGGAGGTCAATATTAAACTAATTGCTTGGTGTAACACTTCTATCCACAACTACACCACACTGGCTATGCATATCCTCGTCTGATCTTGGAAGCTACTGTAAGCAGCTTTGGGCCTGGCCAGTACTTAGATGGGAGACCACCAGGGAATACTAGGTGTTATAGTCAATGAGTCAATTCGTTCATTTATTTATTTATATCTAATAGTGATGTATATTAATTACCAGATTTAGGAAGCTATGGTTATATAGTTTTTTACTATAGGATACTTATAAAATCTTAGGGGAACCATCCAGTAATTTGGCATACATATACTGATCCCTCAATTAAGTACTGTATGGGATATTTATTATATCATTTGAGGGTTTCTGTAATATCATGTAATACATTCTTTGACAAACATTAGGCTTCCGGGGCAGTTGGTAAGCAACCTTCCCCATGTAATAAGTCACAATAAAAGTGATCAATGTCACGTGATAATAACAAACCAGGTTGTATTGCGCCGTTTGAATGACGGCGGCGGGCTGGGGGATTTTCGTGTAGGATTCTTGTGATCTGGACGGCAAATGTCCTTTGTTTTATTTGTGCACTAGGAAGATATTATTTAGTTATATACACTGGTACTATTAGGTCCCACCCCCCTCCAAATAAGGATTGAATCACCTTATGTGTCAATCACTGTGGGATGCACAATAGCACTATGGGTATATGCTGGGCATCATGGGAGATTACAGTGGCGCACCCAGGGGGGTTTCCGAACACCCATAAACCCCCCTCCACTAAAAAAAAAGCTGCATGAGTATTATTAATGGCTGTCTAGCGTTCTCTGCAGCCTGCTGTCTTCCTGGTGGAACTTGTAAGTGCAATAAAAGTTTACTTTATTTTAATTATAGTACATATATATCCATGTGCATACATATATACATGCATATAAACACACACACACACACACACACATGATATATATATACATGTGTATATATATGTGTACTGTATGTGTGTGTACACACACATATATATATATATATATATGTATGCATGTTTAATATGCTATGTATATGTGTGTGTGTGTGTGTGTGTGTGTGTGTGTGTGTGTGTGTATGTATATATATATATGTGTGTAGATATATGCAGCGGTCAGGCTCGGCACTCCTTATGGGGAAGGATTACTTGCTGTGGTGCCATCTGAGGATGTGTGGAGTCCTTTGTATAGCATGGGAAGCAGAGGCACTCAACAGTCTGATGAAGCAAATGTATAGCCTTTATTACGGTCCTATGCCGTTTCAGGGTAATCCCCCGTCTTCAGGGACAAGCGTAGATATATGTATATATATATATATATGTATATATATATATCCACACACACAGACACACTAGTTTTACGGAACCAGCATATACTGGGTCACCTCAGTCCCCACCCCCGTGATTGGCTCCGCCCAGTTCTGGAAACCCCCCCATGCAAATCCTGCGTTTGCCACTGGATTATACTAATTAGGGTTTATAAATTTAACTAAAGGATTTTTGGGCACCAACTTAGTTATGGTTTAATTATGGGTTATGCAATTCTCACTTATAATTGTTGACAAGGCAAATTAATGCTAATGGTATTTTTAAAACATTACTTTTCCACCTATAAGTGCAGGAAGAAATTATGTCACGACTTAATTTCAAATAAATAGGAGGTATAGTGCCAGTGTCAGACTGGGGCATGTATGGCCCACCGGGGGAATGCAGTGGTAGGGGCCCATGTTTAGGGGTGTGGTCAGTCTGCAGAGGGGGTGTGGCCTGCCACCTCATTGGTTTGACTAACCAATGAGAGTGCGATGTCTGGGCCCCTTCAGAAATACACAGGGCCGTCTTTTCGTATGGGCTCAATGGGCTCTTGCCCAAGGGCCCCAGGAGTATAAGGGCCCTCAGCGGATAGCTGAGGGTCCCCTCTTTCCAGGGGTACCAGATTTTTGAAAATCGGCCCTGGGGAACCGGAGATATCTGACTTGAAAGCAGTGGTCCCCATCCAAGCCTGTTAATTGCTCTTCCCAGCCTGATATCTCTGGTTCTGTCTGACTTAGAATATTTCTGAAGATATAAACCAAAAGCTGTGACTCTCCACTTTTGGTGGACACTGGCAGCTTGTCTCTACTATGCCCAGAACTAGAGATATCAGCCTTCAAGCAGCTGGTCCCTGCTCCAGATCCACACTCCTGGTATGCAGTTTTATATTTTCGTTGGTGAATTGCTCTGGCTCCTGAACTCTGATCCCAAAGTACCCAGAACCTTCTGAAAGGTGGGACTCTCTAGTTTTTTATCCCATTCGAAGCTAAGAAATATATTTTCAGGAACTTGAGATATCTGCAGTCAAGCAAGCTGCCCTCCCACCGGAAAATGATAACTATTAAGCCCACTCCACTATCCACCCCTCCCCTATGTATTAAACACCCCCTACCACCCTGGAAGTCATGTACAAGGGCTTCTTCATTCAGCCCAATGCCCCCTTCTACAGTTTAGTTCCATCTGTGCAGTAAAGGAGTAATTAGCAGAAATGACTGCTCCAGGTCCTACATGCTGAGCGGAAGATAGAACGCCCCCTACCGCCCGCGGGACATCAAAGCTGCCGCTGATAGCACCCCCACCCCTACTGCTGGAAGATGGGTAGGGGGCCCAGTGCATTGCTGTGCCCAGGGGCCTACACTGCTGTTAAGACGGCTCTGGAAATACATACAGTAAATTCAGCTGCTGCTGCATGCATGATAATGTACCAGATTAATAACAGATTAATAACAGCAATGCACTGTAGAAAATACACCATAGTCCAGTATAAGGTAACATATGTATAATGTATAATTCAAGTGCACAGTCTGGAACCTGATCCTTAGAGCAGGAGGTGGGCCCCCATGCAGTGGGGCCCACCGGTGGCTTCCCCTGTACCCCTGTGGGCCAGTCCAAGCCTGAATAGTGCGCTCCATATCACACACATGATACTTGGATGCACTGCTCATTTCACTAGATGGTAAGCATATGTTTTAGGTTTTGTAGTCTAACAGGACATGTTGTGTTAATATTTTCAGGCTATATTGGGTAATTTTGACCTCATTTATACTCATTATACACTCTGCATTTTCTATGTCAACACTAAATGTAAACTGTATTGACTATAATAATTTATGGTAATCTCAAAGACTAACCAATTTAGAGATTAGTAGTATTAATTATGGAGGTAATAGCTATATAGCAATCAACTATATGATACTTATAAAACCTTTAGAGAGCAGTTTAGTAATGTGGTATTTACCAACAAATATGAATCCGGAGAGAAATTCCTGTAAAAGGGAGGCTAATATTAAACTAATTGCTTGGTGGAGCATTTCTTTCTGCAACTACACCACACTAGATATGCATATCCTTGTCTGACTTTGGAAGCAAAGCAGCTTTGGGCCTGGCTGGCACCTGGATGGGTGACCACCAGGGAACACTATGCGTGGTAGGCAAAGAGTCAATTAAGTTATTTGTCTATATCTAATAGTGATGTATATTAATTATCAGATTTAGGGAGCTATGGCTATATAACAACTTATTACGGCATACTTAAATGTTGTTACGACTTAATTTCAAAAAAATAGGAGGGATAGTGCACCCCACATCATACACATGATATTTGGTTGCACTGCTCATTTTCACTAGATGAGAAGCACATGATTTAGGTTTGTAGTCTAATAGGATGTGTCACACGCCATAGGCGGCGTTCACCGTGCTTACCCCTGCGTGCCTGCTGGTCTGTGTTGCGGCCTCCGCCTTCGATGGTCCACGGGCTCCGGCGCCTGGCTGGCGCGGCTCCCGGCGGTTCCCCGGGGCAGGGGCTCCGCCATGACACCCGGCATCACATGGGCAACGAGCAGTTGACGTCATCAGACTGTTCCGCCAATCCAGCGGAGGCGGGAGATTCAAAGGCAGACGCCGGGCAGCGCCTCGGCGCCTGAGAATCGTCTTTTCCCCTGAAGTAGATGCCAGTGCTCTTGTTCCTGGCGACTCTCTCTGCAGTCGTACCCCAGTGTCTCCGGCACTTCCAGGTGCCAGTTGCTGCACAGTTCCAGCGTATACAGCGGCTGGTGTGTTCCTCTGCAATCCAGTCACCAGTGCTTCTTGGAGTCAGCGTGGGCTGCGGGCTAAACGCCGCTCTCAAGTTCTACAAGTCTTCAGTGTCTTTAAACACCGCTCTCAAGTTCTACAAGTCTTCAGTGTCTTTAAACACCGCTCTCAAGTTCTACAAGTCATCTGTGTCTTTAAACACTGCTCTCAAGTTCTACAAGTCATCTGTGTCTTTAAACACCGCTCTCAAGTTCTACAAGTCATCTGTGTCTTTAAACACCGCTCTCAAGTTCTACAAGTCATCTGTGTCTTTAAACACCGCTCTCAAGTTCTACAAGTCATCTGTGTCTTTAAACACCGTTCTCAAATTCTACAAGTCATCAGTGTCTTTAACCACCGCTCCCAAGTTCTACAGTGTCTTTAATCATCGCTCTCAAGTCATACAAATCATCAGTGTCTTTAACCACCGCTCACAAGTTCTATAAATCATCAGTATCTTTAGTCACCGCTCTCAAGTCATACAAATCATCAGCAACCACCGCTCACAAGTGTTTCAAATCATCAAAATCTTTAACCACCGTTCACCAGTTCTTCAAATCATCAGTATTTTTTCAAAACATCACTCACAAGTTCTTCAGTCACCATTATCTTGTACCAACACTCACAAGTACTTTCTTTTCCTGGAATCTTTAACATTGCTTACAAGTTCTCCTATAGGCCTGGACATTCCCCCCATGTGACATTGTGTTGCTCCCTTCCTGCAATAAAGTTCTTTAATATTTTCACCAAGCTTTACTGTCAGAGTCCTGTATGAGGAAGACCTATATCAAACCATCCCTGTTCCGACTCAACTGTGGTTCCTCTCCCCTACCATCGGGAGAATCCCCGGGTTCACAACACCCCCAACCTAGGTCAGTGACAGGATGTACTGTGTTAATATCTTCAGGCTACATTGGTTAATTTTTACCTCACTTATATTCATTATATATTCTGTATTTTTTATGTTAATACTAAGAGTAAATTGTGCTGACCATAATTTATGGTAATCTCAAATACTAACCAGTTTAGAGGTTATTATTGTGGATGGAGTTACTTTATGGTCAGCATTTGTCTTCCGGAGTTCTAGTCGTTTACGGATATGTTATATAACATATTCTCTATGCTAATGATTATGTCCGATATTGGGTAAACATCAATGTATGTAAACATAGGGTCTATTTCATGTATCTAATTGGTAGTGTTTATTATATATTTAGTGTGATGAATATTTGAATACTGATTACGTCTAATGGTATTCATTTGGTTGAATGAATCAGAGTTTTTCCTGTGAACCTTTCTCACGATTGTGACGTCCTACGTATCATATGCCTTTTGTAGACACAATCAGGTATGTAACCTGGGAGGGAATGAACCAGCCTCCTTAATAAAATGCGTTATTTATATTAATTATGTAAAAATGGGTATATATATATATATATATATATTTTTTTTATTTTTTTTTTGGATAGGCAACAATACTCGCCTTTTCAGCTGCGTGAGGACTGTTTGATGGAAAATATTGTCTAGAAACATCGCCTTAGGAACACATATTTTTGATGACTGTGTGTGCTTCCCTGTATTGTACATTGTCCGCCATTTGAACTTGTTTTCTCCTCGTCTGTACATCTATAGCCTGTATATGTCTGTGTTGTTCCAATTGTTATATATTTGTATATGCAATTTTTTATGATGTCCTAAAGAGTTCTGTGCTCTAATATTATAGATACACCCCTGATGAAGTCTATCTTATGAAACGCGTTGGGTATTCTATTATGCTTTGATGTAACCTCCAACCTGTATCATTGGAAGGAGGATCTCATGAAAGAAGCAATCTGTTCATCTATGAGAAATCAAACCTCCATGTTATGGGAGGAGGCTGTCATCTGTTAATGCATCTAAGGATATAAGGACATAACTGATATTTTAGCAATGTTTTAATAAAAAATCTGTATATTGGAACTCACTGTGGGCGGGATGTACTAATGTACATCGCCGCCCATCGCCGCCCTGCGCCACGATAAGAGCTGTCCTACGCGATGCGCAGCGGCAGCCTGACTTCCGGGATTCGGCCCCAGGAGTCAGTCTGCGCATGCGCGGGGTGACGGGGGCGGCCGCAGGGCATGCTGGGAGGGATCCGATCGGATCCCTCACACAGCGCCGCGGAGAGAAGCCCATAGGCTTCTATGGACCTGCCGGCCGGGGGTTAGTACATCAAAAAAATGCGGTAAACAGGGAGTTTACCGCATTTTCCGCTTAGTACATCCCGCCCTGTATTTTTTGCTCTCTGTTAGATATATTGAAAGAGATACTAACATAAGAGGGGTCAGGAGTATACCTCCCCTAGGGCACTAATTTCACTATTGTTGTGTTTGTTGTGTGTTTTGGTTCTGACTAGCAGAGAACCTAGTGTAATAAGGCAGCCCACAAATCCTTATTCACATATTTTTTAATATAGCGCAATAAGATAGATTGTGTTATATATCAGTCAATAAGGAAGCGGCACTTACAGGCCTCCTTAACCACTTGCCTGCGACCATGCCTGCAAGTGTCTTATCTGACCTGGTCATACAGGATGCGGCCAGTCAGAGTGTTAGCGGTGGCGGGGAAGGGAAACTTCCCTCCGCTGCTGCTGTTGTAAGAGGCACGGGGGTGGGTCCCTGGGGAAGGAATACGGAGCGCTCACTTACCAGGCCTACGTACCTCACGCCTCCCGTCCTCCACCTTCAGTCCGTTGAGGTAGCTCAGACGATACTGGCACACGTCCAGGCACGGAGAACTTCCTGGGTCAGCTGAAAAGAATAAGGGACACACTACGCAGGGGTGGCCTACACTGGGCTCAGTGAAGGGTCATCATTGGCACTTGTGGCCTCAGACTGGGTGCCCCCGTAGTGGTGCGAAGCACTAGGGGCGACCCTGAACGAAAACGCCCAAAGGGGAGGTGGGGGAGGGGGCAACATACACCACAAACACACACAAAACACCTTTATGCTCACCAGCTATAGACTCGGCTTCCGCCAGACGACTGGCCCTTCTTCTTTGCTCCTGTAAGAGAACACACAACACAGCCCACAGGACGTGGCGCTGCTTACGCTTTATGACGGAGAGACACTTATACAGAGGTTATAGCACAACACCGTAATACTGTTTCAACCTTGTGGTACTCACCAACGCGTACTTCCGACAGCCTACCTTTGATGGGGGCCTGGCTGTGGGGAAAACTGAGAACTCATCACACATGCGGCGTAGCGCCCACTTATGCGAACCGCGGCCTAGCGCCCGCCTTAAGAAACCTGCGGCCTACCGCCGACTTCAGCAACCTGCGGTGTAGCGCAGACTTCAGCAACCTGCGGCGTAGCGCCGACTTCAGCAACCTGCGGCCTAGCGCAGACTTCAGCAACCTGCGGCCTAGCGCCGACTTCAGCAACCTGCGGCCTAGCGCCGACTTCAGCAACCTAGCGTTGGGCCTCCTTGCCCTGGATGCCCCTTGCCTATGTCTGCCTATCTGTGGGGGGATAATGGGGGCCTAACGCCCTCTGCTGCTCAGGCCTAGTGCCTGTTTTTGCCCCACGGGCCTAGTGCCCGAATCCCTGGTGGTCTAGGGGGCAAGAGGGGCTACCATCTAGAACTGCCCCCCCCACGGGCCTAGTGCCCGCCTAATGCACCTCAGGCCTGGTGGGCCTAATGCCCCCTTTGGTCCCCCGGGCCTAGCGCCCGCCTAATGCACCTCAGGCCTAGTGCCTGCCATGCCCCACGGGCCTAGTGCCCGAATCCCTGGTGGTCTAGGGGGAAAGGGGGGGGGGGGGGGCGCCACCTGCACTTACTTGTTCAAAGGGCAACGGCTGGACCAAGCCTGGTCCGGCCACGCCCACCGTGTTGTTTTTGCCGGAGGCGGGATGGCTCCCACCACCTCCGGGCTTACTGGAGACTTCATCTGGGCAGCGGTGGCCTATGCAAGCTCTTTTGCGTTACACACCGCTGGCCCAGGGCTTCCGACGTCTTCACCCGGCGGGCGGCGGCGTGTAGCAGCTCTTTCGCACGTGCCGCCGCCCTCCAGGACTTCCGGCGCCGTCTTCTGGGTTCCGTCTTCGGGAGCTCTTCTCTGCTCCCTCCCGGCCGACGAATCTGAGCCCTCGCGCCCGGCGCTGGCTAATACAAACCAGTGCCAGGGGGTGGGGCTATGACGTGGCGAGCCGGGATTGGCTCGCCGCCGCCACTCCTGATTGGCCACCAGTTCGCGAGCCGTGATTGGCTCGCGGCTGGAGCCAAATTCAAAATGCCGCGCGGCAATTGGCGGGGTCTGCGTCCCGGAGGATGCAGGCCCGCCGCCATCACCCGCGTGGAGCGGCGGTGGATATGCACCGCCGCCCCCACGCCCGCTGCCGAACTCTGCATTCAGCTGGGCAGGTGGAGACTGGACCAGGTCCGGTCCCCAGCGCTGCCCGGAGCTAGTGCGACCTCCAGCCCCATGGGATGGCGCCGAGCCATCCCAGGTAAGGAGGGAGGTGCAGGCTAGTAGCAGGGCCAGTGACCGCATGAGTACACTGGCCCTTGCTACACTGTCAGAGGGACCGGAAGGTCCCTCTGCCTCCCTGCACTCTCCCCTACTGATTGCCCTGCTGCCGATCACTGCTGATCGGTCAGCACGGCAGGATCCCCCCTCCAGCGGTTGCAGACAATGGCAGCTGCTGGGGAGTGTAAATTAACCCTCCCAAGCCACCCCCAGACCCCCCCCCTGTATACCTGGAGGCTGTCCCGACTTTCAAAATAAAAGCCGCGATGTTCCCAATCGATGTTTGGAAAAAATTAAAAAATATTTTTTCATTTTTTTTTAAACTAAAATCATCTGGGATAGGGTTAAATTCATGTTCTTCACCTAATTCACTCATAAAACCCCCTGATAATTTAGGAGCGGTTTTTGGCGAAATAAATCATCAGTTAAGTGGTTAATCAGATCACAATCTGGAACCGATCTGCATCTTAGCTGGAGACTCCATGATGCAGCTTTACACAAGTCAACGTTTCAGTTTATTTAAAATTTCGTCCAGGACTCATGACACACACACACACACACACACACACACACACACACACACACACACACACACACACACACACACACACACGTTGTGTGTCCTGACCAAATTGTAAACAATAAAATGAATTGTTGACTTATGTAAAGCTGCATCATGGAGTGTCCAGCTAAGATGCAGATCTGTTCCAGATTGTGATCTGATTAAGGAGACCTGTGAGTGCCGCTTTCCTATTGACTGCTATTTCTGCATTATTGAAAGCACCTAAGCATATTCCTTTGGTTGACTGATGGTGATGCCAACCAATCAGCAGCTGGCACCACTAAGCCAATAGATGGAAGAGGTCCATCCTTCCTGAATAAAAGTCCTGGCTCCCAATGCTATTACATCTCATCTTGCAAGGTACAGTAGCATCAGGTACAGTAGCAGCTATATGTAGTGTACTATGTTTAATGGTTAATGTGCAAATAAACAATGTGCCCTGGCCTGTTGACCCCTTCCCTGCCTAGTGGGCAGCTAGTTACACCCCGTGGACATGGCTGCAAGTTACAGAATGTACATGCACTGTATCTATCTATCTATCTATCTATCTATCTATCTATCTATCTATCTATCTATCTATCTATCTATCTATCTATCTATCTATCTATATATCTATATATATATATATATATGTTAGTGAGGGCTCCCATACCTACGTTGCCATGGGCCCTCACCAGCCTTGGGGGGTGATTCCGACCTGATCGCTAGCAGGCTACTCTTAGCACTGCTGCGGTCAGGTAGTCATCGCCTACAGGCAGTGCCAGATTAAGGTCCACATGGGCCTGGAGCTGAAATTTACAAAGGGCCTAATTGTGCGCCGCCACATGGGGTGTGGCTAGTGGTGTGGGGGGGGGGGGGCATGATCAGTGGTGTGGGGGTGTGGCCTTCCTTCAGTCACCTTAATTGCCATCTCCACTTCACTTATATCAACAGTGTAATGTGAAAGTTAACAAACAAAAGGAAACCCCCTGTAAATAGCAGTGCCGCTTATACACATAATGATGCCCACGGTAGGAATGCCCCTTATACACATAATAATTCCCCGTGGCAGCAGTGCCTCTTATACACATAATAAATGTCAGTGGTAGCAGTGCCACTTACATACATGTTAACGTCCACAGTATCAATGCCGCTTATAACCATAATGCCCACATGGTATCAGTGCCGCTTATACACATAATAAATGCCCACAGTAGCAGTGCCGCTTATTCCACATACAACTGACGGAAACGCAGTTCTGCCCCGTTCTGATACACTTTAACCCCTAACAAAAAAAGGTATCAGGAATACCTAGGGAGCACAATAACAAATTTATAAAAAATGAATATTACATACACATTATGCACACAAAATAACAATATATCGTTAAAAATATATTAACTGAACAATTGAACAAGACTCCTTTTATCTTCAAATAATTAAGGTTACCCAATAAGGGTTAATGGACAGAAATCCTTAATCGATAGTATCCAATCCTAAAAAGTGTCATATAGAATTTTAGTTTCAATAGTTGTATTCCATTAAAGACTAGTTGTGCTTATTTATTCCAGCAATGTCAGTCTCTGGAGAGAGGGCGTCTGACTGTACGGTTCAAAAAGAGCGCGGTGCTACGCTCCACCTCCTAGATGTTACTCTTATCCCCACAGCATCGTGGATAAAGTACTTTGGCAGCTGCTGGCCTTCTCCATTCCTAATGTTGGTTAATAGCATCTTGGATATACAGTAACTTTGTACAGTAACTACAAACATCAAAGGTGGAGCATAGCGCTGGGACGTTACACACAGAGCCCCGGCGACCTCCTTTTGTCATCGTAAAAGTTATTCCGTTACATCATTGCTGTGGGGATACGTTTAGCATCTAGGAGGTGGAGCATAGCGCCGTGCTCTTTTTTGGGTAAATGTATGATCTGGCAATATGGGGGAGAAGCGGTATCAGCGCACATGATGTGCGCTCTACCACTTCTTCCCCATGTATGATGGCTACCGTGTGGCTATCTAAAACATAGCAGGCGGATATGCGCGGTCAATGTATAAACGGTCAGCATCGCTGACCATTCCGACACCTGCAGCTGTCGATTTGGACAGCTGCAGGTGGCGATGCCCATACACTACAGCAGGGACAGAGCTGTCCCTGCCTGTGGCGGGTGCCGTCCCCGGACTGCGCTGGGGTTCTCACCTGAGTAGCGAGTTCCTGCGCATGCACAGAGGAGCCGGCCGGGTAGGAGACGCAGCGCGTCAGCACTGAGCTGATGTGCTGTGTGCTCAGGGGAACATCGCCGGAGTGGGGAGCGCTTCAGCAGACAAGATGTTAATACATCTTGTTGATGTCCCTTCCTGCTTCGCCTCGGTAATGAGGCGACGCAGGAAGTGTTATAGCGGCATGATGCGTGCGGCTATTATACATTTACCTATTTGTGCCGTACAGTCAGGCTCCCCCCCTCTCGAGACTGACATTGCTGGAATAAATAAGCACAACTAACGTTATCAGAATACAACTGTTGAAACTAAACTTCTATTTGGCACTTTTTAGGATTGGATACCATCAATTAAGGATTTCTGTCCATAAACCCTTATTGGGTAACCTTAATGATTAGAAGATAAGAGAAGTCTTGTTCAATTGTTCATTTAATATATTTTTAATGACATACAGTAATGTTATTATGTATGCATAATGTGTATGTACTGTAATATTCATTTTTAATAAATGTTATGGCACGCCCTAAGTATTCCTATTACTTATCCCTGGCATCACAGTACTGCAGCATTACATGAGAATTCTACATACAATAATATAGCGATTGGCCAAACAGTTTTGATGCCTTGATAAGCGCTAGGTATTAATTTGTTGTTTCACTTTTATCCCTGCCTACCACCACATACACACACACATAGTACACACAACAAACACGCGCCACCACATATACACACACATACACTACACCTAGTACACACACACGCACATCACCACATATATACACACACAGTACACACACACCACATACACACACACACACACACACACACACACACACACTAGCGATACATATACACACATACAGTACACACACACCACCAGATATGCACACGCAGCACACACTAAACACACGTACCACCACATATACACACACACACACAGTACACACTACCACATATATACACGCACAGTACACACACACCACAGCCACATATACACACAAACACTACACACACCACCGCTACATATACACACGCATACAGTACACACACTCCCACAACCATATATACACAAACACACACAGTACACACACACCACCACATATAGACAAAGTACACACACACCTACAGTACACACCCACACCACTGCATATACACACTCACATTACACACACATACAGTACATACACAGTACACACACCACCACATATGAACACGTAGCGCACACTACACACACATAAAGCACCCACCCACAACCATATATACACATACACCACCACAGGGTGGTCTTCAGTATGCCGACTGTCGGGATCCCGGCGCACAGTATACCGGCGCCGGAATCCCAACAGCCGGCATACCGACACTTTTTCTCCCTCGTGGGAGTCCACGACCCCCCTGGAGGGAGAATAAAATAGCGTGGTGAGCGCAGCGAGCCCGCAAGGGGCTCATTTGCGCTCGCCACGCTGTCGGTATGCCGGCGGTCGGGCTCCCGTCGCCGGTATGCTGATCGCCGGGAGCCCGGCCGCCGGCTTACCTTACTACACCCCCACCACATATAGACACAGTACACACACCACGACATATACACACGCACACAGTACACACACCACACATAAAGCACACACCCACCCACAACCATATATGCGCACACACACACACACACACACACACACACACGTATACCACCACATATAGACACCGTACACACACATACAGTACACACACCACCACTGCATATACACACGCACAGTATACACTACATACACATACAGTACACAAACACATCACTACACACAGTACACACACCATCACATATATATATATATATACACACACGCCACTGCATATACACATGCATGTACACATGCACAGTACACGCACACACACCACCACATATACACACAGACAGTACACACACATCACCACATAGTGCATAGTGCACACTACACACAGTACACACTACACAGACATACAGTACACACAAACACACATACAGTACACACCATCACATGTATGTACATACATACACACCACTGCATATACACACCACTGCATGCACACAAACACTACACACACAAAGCAGTCGATGCTACTTATCCAGAAGCCATTGTACAACTTACAATTACCAGGCTTCATGCAGCAGCAGCAGCTCCTCGTGTAGTCTGAGGGGGCGGAGCTTGTGAGTGACAGGATCAGTCAGGACCCCGGAGAAGGAGAGACTGGGGGAGAGATGCGGCCACCACACTGCCTGCACCCGCACCGTTCTGTGGCTCTTGGTGAGAGTGCTGGCGTCGGGGCATGGGAGAGAGGACAGTCGCTGACAGTCTGTGACAGGAAAAAGTTATTTTCCTGTCATGGCTGTCAGTCTCCTGTGGGCCTGTTTGCAATGGGGGGCCTGGAGCTGTAGCTCCATCCGCCCCATTGTTAATCCGGCCCTGCCTACAGGGGAGGGGGGATTTGCTATGCAGGGCTGCAAACCGCTGTACAGAGAGCTGCACAAACAAAAGATTGTGCAGTTTCTGCACAGCTCAGGACTTACTCACCAGCTGCGATGATCTTGTCCGGAGCTGACATCAGGATCCCTCCCTAGAGACGGCTGGACATGCCTTTAAAACGGTGAGTAGACACCCCCGGCCGGCCTCTTCCTGTCATTCTTCTAGCGTTTGCTGCTGCGAACGCTTTCTTCATCCATTTCATTGCTGCACGGTGACGCCCATCGCTGGGCAGCGACACGTCTATGCATTGCCGCCAGCGCACATGCGCAGTTCTGACCCATTCGCACGGCTGCATAAAATTGCAGCATGCGAACGGGTTGGAATGAGCCCCCTAATCCAGAATGACTGGCACACAGGAGGTCAAGGCCTTGGTGACATGTCCCATAGAGTAGATATTGTAGTAGAGAGAATCCGCAAACTTCTTCATTGCTTGTAGTTTTTGGGATCTATTTAATACATTGTCTAAGTGGTAAATCACTTGGCTTGCTGAAAATATGTCTGGTTCCTAGATGACAAAATGGCTGTGTTCAACACGCTGATAACATGTATTTCTTTTTGAATAAGTTAGTTCAGTGTTTACCAAACTCCTCAAAACCTGCTAAGAGAGCTTTGAGGCATGTGGTAAACACTGAGGAGGTTATTCTGAGTGACACGCAAAGTGACTGTAGTTTAGGGCAGCCGTGGAAGCCTGATTACTATCTTATGTTAATGTGAGAGTCCGTGGCAAGGGCATAGCTATCATAGGTGCAAACAGTGCAGCTGCTATGGGGCCCAGAGCTGAGAGGGCCCACCTTCCCTGTCACAGTTACATGTGTTATATACAGGGCGTAGCTACCATAGGTGCAGGCAGTGCAGCTGCTATGGGGCCCAGAGCTGAGAGGGCCACCTTCCCTGTCAAAGTTACATGTGTTATATACATTTTTCGCCATCGGGTAGTACACGTAGGGGTCCTTTCAAACTTTTTCCTTGGCGCCTGCAATATATCTAGGTATGCCCCTGGACCTGCTCATTGTAGTATGGTATAAAATGAAATGGAGGGTATTTTAATGTTATATAATATGAAGCGGGGCACTGCAATGAGGCACAATATGAACAGGGAGCACTATATATCATAATGTGAATTGGGGATACTGTTCTGCATAATGTGTACTGGCAGCTCTGAAATGTGACATAGGGTGAACTTAAGCACTACTGCGGTTCATAAAAGAAACTAGGGCACTGCTATGGGGCATAGCATTACAGGGTGTGGATCATTAGATTGACAGTGTCTAGGTCGACAATGTTTAGGTCGACCACTATAGATCGACAGTCACTAGGTCTACAGGGTTGGAAGGTCTACAGGGTTTCTAGGTCGACATGTGCTAGGTCGACAGGTCAAAAGGTCGACATGAGTTTATTTAGTTTTTCTGTTGTTTTCTTCGTAGAGTGACCGGGAACCCCAATTAGTGCACCGTGTCCCCTCGCATGGCTCGGGTAAGGTGCCTCGCTCCGCTACCGCTTCGCTCGGCACAGATTACCGTTCCAATCGTAGTCCATGTGGATCGTTAAGTATGAAAAAGTTCAAAAAAACAAAATCAAAACAAAACTCATGTCGACCTTTTGACCTGTTGACCTAGCACATGTTTTACCTAGATACCCTGTTGACCTTCCACCCCTGTCAACCTAGTGACTGTCGACCTATAGTGGTCGACCTAAACATTGTCGACCTAGACAGTGTCGATCTTCAGACCGGATCCCAACATTAAATAAGGCTCTACTCTGGTTCAGAGAATGAACTAGGGCAATATTATAGTGCATAAAATTAACAACTGCTGCAGAGAAGTGTCTCTCTAGAACAGTCATGTCAAACTCAAAATCCCAACCAGGCCGAATATTCAAGGTCTAAGAGTGTGCGGGCCGCAAGAAAATTAAGTCTTATATGCAATTTTGAAAGCCCCCTGTGAGTGTTTGCATCACCGACCACAGTATTAAGACCCATGAGCTTGCTATTGCTGCTTTGTACTTCCCTGTGATGGAGGGCATCTGGGCATGCTGTATTTTCAAGTGACAGAGTGGCAGCACAAATCATAGATATATGTAAATATACAGTATATATGTGTAAGGACAGCATGACTTTATAGAGGAAAAATGAAATTACATATACATACATACATACATACATACATACGTGTGTAAAGTTACATACACACAATGTTCTTTTCAGTTTGTTTCTATGTGTGTGTGTGTGTGTGTGTGTGTGTGTGTGTGTGTGTGTGTGTGTGTGTGTGTGTGTATACTAGAGATGAGCGGGTTCGGTTTCTCTGAATCCGAACCCGCCAGAACTTCATGGTTTTTTTCACGGGTCCGAGCAGACTCGGATCTTCCCGCCTTGCTCGGTTAACCCGAGCGCGCCCGAACGTCATCATGACGCTGTCGGATTCTCGCGAGACTCGGATTCTATATAAGGAGCCGCGCGTCGCCGCCATTTTCACACGTGCATTGAGATTGATAGGGAGAGGACGTGGCTGGCGTCCTCTCCATTTAGATTATAAGAGACTGAGAGAGATTTACTGGAGCTGACTAGGAGGAGTACTGTTACTGTAGAAGTGTAGAGACTGAGTGGAGAGAGTTTACTAGTGAGGACAGTGCAGTTTACTTTATAATCCGTTCTCTGCCTGAAAAAAGCGATACACAGCACACAGTGACTCAGTCACATACCATATCTGTGTGCACTGCTCAGGCTCAGGCCAGTGTGCTGCATCATCTATTATCTATATATAATATTATATATATCTGTCTGACTGCTCAGCTCACACAGCTTATAATTGTGGGGGAGACTGGGGAGCACTACTGCAGTGCCAGTTATAGGTTATAGCAGGAGCCAGGAGTACATAATATATTATATAGTGAGTGACCACCAGACACACAGTGCAGTTTATTTAATATATCCGTTCTCTGCCTGAAAAAAGCGATACACACAGTGACTCAGTCAGTCACATACCATATCTGTGTGCACTGCTCAGGCTCAGGCCAGTGTGCTGCATCATCTATTATCTATATATAATATTATATATATCTGTCTGACTGCTCAGCTCACACAGCTTATAATTGTGGGGGAGACTGGGGAGCACTACTGCAGTGCCAGTTATAGGTTATAGCAGGAGCCAGGAGTACATAATATATTATATAGTGAGTGACCACCAGACACACAGTGCAGTTTATTTAATATATCCGTTCTCTGCCTGAAAAAAGCGATACACACAGTGACTCAGTCAGTCACATACCATATCTGTGTGCACTGTGCAGTGCACTGCTCAGGCTCAGGCCAGTGTGCTGCATCATCTATATATATTATATATCTGTCTGACTGCTCAGCTCACACAGCTTATAATTGTGGGGGAGACTGGGGAGCACTACTGCAGTGCCAGTTATAGGTTATAGCAGGAGCCAGGAGTACATATTATATTAAAATTAAACAGTGCACACTTTTGCTGCAGGAGTGCCACTGCCAGTGTGACTGACCAGTGACCTGACCACACTGACCACCAGTATAGTTAGTAGTATACTTATATTGTGATTGCCTGAAAAAGTTAAACACTCGTCGTGTGACTTCACTTGTGTGTTTTTTTTTTTTTTTATTCTATAAAAATAAAACTCATTCTGCTGACAGACAGTGTCCAGCAGGTCCGTCATTATATAATATATAATATATACCTGTCCGGCTGCAGTAGTGATATATATATATTTTTTATATCATTTATCATCCAGTCGCAGCAGACACAGTACGGTAGTTCACGGCTGTGGCTACCTCTGTGTCTCTGCACTCGGCAGGCAGTCCGTCCATAATTGTAATACCACCTAACCGTGGATTTTTTTCATTCTTCTTTATACATACATAGTTACATAGACATCTTCTCTTTATCAACCAGTCTATATTAGCTGCAGACACAGTACAGTACGGTAGTTCACGGCTGTGGCTACCTCTGTGTCTGCACTCGGCAGGCAGTCCGTCCATAATTGTATACCACCTAACCGTGGTTTTTTTTCATTCTTCTTTATACATACATAGTTACATAGACATCTTCTCTTTATCAACCAGTCTATATTAGCTGCAGACACAGTACAGTACGGTAGTTCACGGCTGTGGCTACCTCTGTGTCTGCACTCGGCAGGCAGTCCGTCCATAATTGTATACCACCTAACCGTGGATTTTTTTCATTCTTCTTTATACATACATAGTTACATAGACATCTTCTCTTTATCAACCAGTCTATATTAGCTGCAGACACAGTACAGTACGGTAGTTCACGGCTGTGGCTACCTCTGTGTCTGCACTCGGCAGGCAGTCCGTCCATAATTGTATACCACCTAACCGTGGATTTTTTTCAGTCTTCTTTATACATACATAGTTACATAGACATCTTCTCTTTATCAACCAGTCTATATTAGCTGCAGACACAGTACAGTACGGTAGTTCACGGCTGTGGCTACCTCTGTGTCTGCAGTCGGCAGGCAGTCCATAATTGTATACTAGTATCCATCTCCATTGTTTACCTGAGGTGCCTTTTAGTTGTGCCTATTAAAATATGGAGAACAAAAATGTTGAGGTTCCAAAATTAGGGAAAGATCAAGATCCACTTCCACCTCGTGCTGAAGCTGCTGCCACTAGTCATGGCCGAGACGATGAAATGCCAGCAACGTCGTCTGCCAAGGCCGATGCCCAATGTCATAGTACAGAGCATGTCAAATCCAAAACACCAAATATCAGAAAAAAAAGGACTCCAAAACCTAAAATAAAATTGTCGGAGGAGAAGCGTAAACTTGCCAATATGCCATTTACCACACGGAGTGGCAAGGAACGGCTGAGGCCCTGGCCTATGTTCATGGCTAGTGGTTCAGCTTCACATGAGGATGGAAGCACTCAGCCTCTCGCTAGAAAAATGAAAAGACTCAAGCTGGCAAAAGCAGCACAGCAAAGAACTGTGCATTCTTCGAAATCCCAAATCCACAAGGAGAGTCCAATTGTGTCGGTTGCGATGCCTGACCTTCCCAACACTGGACGTGAAGAGCATGCGCCTTCCACCATTTGCACGCCCCCTGCAAGTGCTGGAAGGAGCACCCGCAGTCCAGTTCCTGATAGTCAGATTGAAGATGTCAGTGTTGAAGTACACCAGGATGAGGAGGATATGGGTGTTGCTGGCGCTGGGGAGGAAATTGACCAGGAGGATTCTGATGGTGAGGTGGTTTGTTTAAGTCAGGCACCCGGGGAGACACCTGTTGTCCGTGGGAGGAATATGGCCGTTGACATGCCAGGTGAAAATACCAAAAAAATCAGCTCTTCGGTGTGGAGGTATTTCACCAGAAATGCGGACAACAGGTGTCAAGCCGTGTGTTCCCTTTGTCAAGCTGTAATAAGTAGGGGTAAGGACGTTAACCACCTCGGAACATCCTCCCTTATACGTCACCTGCAGCGCATTCATAATAAGTCAGTGACAAGTTCAAAAACTTTGGGTGACAGCGGAAGCAGTCCACTGACCAGTAAATCCCTTCCTCTTGTAACCAAGCTCACGCAAACCACCCCACCAACTCCCTCAGTGTCAATTTCCTCCTTCCCCAGGAATGCCAATAGTCCTGCAGGCCATGTCACTGGCAATTCTGACGAGTCCTCTCCTGCCTGGGATTCCTCCGATGCATCCTTGCGTGTAACGCCTACTGCTGCTGGCGCTGCTGTTGTTGCCGCTGGGAGTCGATGGTCATCCCAGAGGGGAAGTCGTAAGCCCACTTGTACTACTTCCAGTAAGCAATTGACTGTTCAACAGTCCTTTGCGAGGAAGATGAAATATCACAGCAGTCATCCTACTGCAAAGCGGATAACTGAGGCCTTGACAACTATGTTGGTGTTAGACGTGCGTCCGGTATCCGCCGTTAGTTCACAGGGAACTAGACAATTTATTGAGGCAGTGTGCCCCCGTTACCAAATACCATCTAGGTTCCACTTCTCTAGGCAGGCGATACCGAGAATGTACACGGACCTCAGAAAAAGACTCACCAGTGTCCTAAAAAATGCAGTTGTACCCAATGTCCACTTAACCACGGACATGTGGACAAGTGGAGCAGGGCAGGGTCAGGACTATATGACTGTGACAGCCCACTGGGTAGATGTATGGACTCCCGCCGCAAGAACAGCAGCGGCGGCACCAGTAGCAGCATCTCGCAAACGCCAACTCTTTCCTAGGCAGGCTACGCTTTGTATCACCGCTTTCCAGAATACGCACACAGCTGAAAACCTCTTACGGCAACTGAGGAAGATCATCGCGGAATGGCTTACCCCAATTGGACTCTCCTGTGGATTTGTGGCATCGGACAACGCCAGCAATATTGTGTGTGCATTAAATATGGGCAAATTCCAGCACGTCCCATGTTTTGCACATACCTTGAATTTGGTGGTGCAGAATTTTTTAAAAAACGACAGGGGCGTGCAAGAGATGCTGTCGGTGGCCAGAAGAATTGCGGGACACTTTCGGCGTACAGGCACCATGTACAGAAGACTGGAGCACCACCAAAAACTACTGAACCTGCCCTGCCATCATCTGAAGCAAGAAGTGGTAACGAGGTGGAATTCAACCCTCTATATGCTTCAGAGGTTGGAGGAGCAGCAAAAGGCCATTCAAGCCTATACAATTGAGCACGATATAGTAGGTGGAATGCACCTGTCTCAAGCGCAGTGGAGAATGATTTCAACGTTGTGCAAGGTTCTGATGCCCTTTGAACTTGCCACACGTGAAGTCAGTTCAGACACTGCCAGCCTGAGTCAGGTCATTCCCCTCATCAGGCTTTTGCAGAAGAAGCTGGAGACATTGAAGGAGGAGCTAACACGGAGCGATTCCGCTAGGCATGTGGGACTTGTGGATGGAGCCCTTAATTCGCTTAACAAGGATTCACGGGTGGTCAATCTGTTGAAATCAGAGCACTACATTTTGGCCACCGTGCTCGATCCTAGATTTAAAGCCTACCTTGGATCTCTCTTTCCGGCAGACACAAGTCTGCTGGGGTTGAAAGACCTGCTGGTGAGAAAATTGTCAAGTCAAGCGGAACGCGACCTGTCAACATCTCCTCCTTCACATTCTCCCGCAACTGGGGGTGCGAGGAAAAGGCTCAGAATTCCGAGCCCACCCGCTGGCGGTGATGCAGGGCAGTCTGGAGCGACTGCTGATGCTGACATCTGGTCCGGACTGAAGGACCTGACAACGATTACGGACATGTCGTCTACTGTCACTGCATATGATTCTCTCAACATTGATAGAATGGTGGAGGATTATATGAGTGACCGCATCCAAGTAGGCACGTCACACAGTCCGTACTTATACTGGCAGGAAAAAGAGGCAATTTGGAGGCCCTTGCACAAACTGGCTTTATTCTACCTAAGTTGCCCTCCCACAAGTGTGTACTCCGAAAGAGTGTTTAGTGCCGCCGCTCACCTTGTCAGCAATCGGCGTACGAGGTTACATCCAGAAAATGTGGAGAAGATGATGTTCATTAAAATGAATTATAATCAATTCCTCCGCGGAGACATTGACCAGCAGCAATTGCCTCCACAAAGTACACAGGGAGCTGAGATGGTGGATTCCAGTGGGGACGAATTGATAATCTGTGAGGAGGGGGATGTACACGGTGATATATCGGAGGGTGATGATGAGGTGGACATCTTGCCTCTGTAGAGCCAGTTTGTGCAAGGAGAGATTAATTGCTTCTTTTTTGGGGGGGTCCAAACCAACCCGTCATATCAGTCACAGTCGTGTGGCAGACCCTGGCACTGAAATGATGGGTTGGTTAAAGTGTGCATGTCCTGTTTTGTTTATACAACATAAGGGTGGGTGGGAGGGCCCAAGGACAATTCCATCTTGCACCTCTTTTTTCTTTTCTTTTTCTTTGCATCATGTGCTGATTGGGGAGGGTTTTTTGGAAGGGACATCCTGCGTGACACTGCAGTGCCACTCCTAAATGGGCCCGGTGTTTGTGTCGGCCACTAGGGTCGCTAATCTTACTCACACAGTCAGCTACCTCATTGCGCCTCTTTTTTTCTTTGCGTCATGTGCTGTTTGGGGAGGGTTTTTTGGAAGGGACATCCTGCGTGACACTGCAGTGCCACTCCTAGATGGGCCCGGTGTTTGTGTCGGCCACTAGGGTCGCTAATCTTACTCACACAGCTACCTCATTGCGCCTCTTTTTTTCTTTGCGTCATGTGCTGTTTGGGGAGGGTTTTTTGGAAGGGACATCCTGCGTGACACTGCAGTGCCACTCCTTAGATGGGCCCGGTGTTTGTGTCGGCCACTAGGGTCGCTAATCTTACTCACACAGCTACCTCATTGCGCCTCTTTTTTTCTTTGCGTCATGTGCTGTTTGGGGAGGGTTTTTTGGAAGGGCCATCCTGCGTGACACTGCAGTGCCACTCCTAGATGGGCCCGGTGTTTGTGTCGGCCACTAGGGTCGCTAATCTTACTCACACAGCTACCTCATTGCGCCTCTTTTTTTCTTTGCGTCATGTGCTGTTTGGGGAGGGTTTTTTGGAAGGGACATCCTGCGTGACACTGCAGTGCCACTCCTTAGATGGGCCTGGTGTTTGTGTCGGCCACTAGGGTCGCTAATCTTACTCACACAGCTACCTCATTGCGCCTCTTTTTTTCTTTGCGTCATGTGCTGTTTGGGGAGGGTTTTTTGGAAGGGCCATCCTGCGTGACACTGCAGTGCCACTCCTAGATGGGCCCGGTGTTTGTGTCGGCCACTAGGGTCGCTAATCTTACTCACACAGCTACCTCATTGCGCCTCTTTTTTTCTTTGCGTCATGTGCTGTTTGGGGAGGGTTTTTTGGAAGGGACATCCTGCGTGACACTGCAGTGCCACTCCTAGATGGGCCCGGTGTTTGTGTCGGCCACTAGGGTCGCTTATCTTACTCACACAGCGACCTCGGTGCAAATTTTAGGACTAAAAATAATATTGTGAGGTGTGAGGTATTCAGAATAGACTGAAAATGAGTGTAAATTATGGTTTTTGAGGTTAATAATACTTTGGGATCAAAATGACCCCCAAATTCTATGATTTAAGCTGTTTTTTAGTGTTTTTTGAAAAAAACACCCGAATCCAAAACACACCCGAATCCGACAAAAAAAATTCGGTGAGGTTTTGCCAAAACGCGTTCGAACCCAAAACACGGCCGCGGAACCGAACCCAAAACCAAAACACAAAACCCGAAAAATTTCAGGCGCTCATCTCTAGTATATACATACAATCACTGTTCGTGGAGCAGGAAGGAGATGAGGAGCATAATGCACCCGCCGCCCAGCTCCCAGGTACCTCTTTCACGCGGGAGCGTGATGATGTCACCACACTCTCAGCAGCCCTGGAAAAAGAGGAGCTGCTGCCGAGCAAGACCATGGTGCTCGGCTGCGGAGCTTCATAGTAAAACACGCTAATAGTAGCTGTAATCATTACAGCCGCTATTAGTGGCCTTACTATGTAGCTCTGCCACTGAGCACCATGGTCTGGCTCGGCGGCACCTCCCGGGGAATGACATACCAGCGGCCAGATTCTTAGCTCTACACCGCACTGGAGCGACTGGGCCACATTATGGCCCTAAATCAGTAAGGATGCCTAGTTCTGATAATTAGCAGAATTTGCTATCCTTTGGAGCGCATGCTGGTGGCCGTCCATCGCTGGGCAAGGCCACCCAGCATGCTGACCGGAGCATCTCCCACTTCAACAAGCAGAAATTGCGATCGCATCGCACTTTCTGCTTTTTAGCAGAAATAGAGGAAGCCTCTGCCGGCACAGAAAATGTGGGCGCATGCACAGGACGGGCGCTGTGCATGCGCCTGCATCTTTTTCTCAAAAATTCTGGTTGGATCGCACACTGCGATCCAACCTGAATTAGGCCCAATATGTAAATTTGGGCCCACATTGTTGTGCTGCAAAAAATGTGCGTTTGGGCCGCATGTTTGACATGCCTGCACTAGAAGCATTGTGTCAGGGGCCCCTTCAAAATGTTGCTATGGGGCCCATAAAGTTCTGGCTACGCCCCTGGGTATCAGCCTCTATTTCTGCAAACAGATAACGGGGTCATTACCCCCAAAAACTTTGGGCCTAACTATGCTTTTCTTCAACAAAACTTTGAATATTTCCAGGTCATGATGTTAGATGAGCTTTGTGTTGTCAGCTATGCCATCTGATTAGAGTTGAGCGCCGGAAATTTTTCGGGTTTTGTGTTTTGGTTTTGGGTTCGGTTCCGCGGCCGTGTTTTGGGTTCGACCGCGTTTTGGCAAAACCTCACCGAATTTTTTTTGTCGGATTCGGGTGTGTTTTGGATTCGGGTGTTTTTTTCCAAAAAACCTAAAAAACAGCATAAATCATAGAATTTGGCGGTCATTTTGATCCCAAAGTATTATTAACCTCAAAAACCATAATTTCCACTCATTTTCAGTCTATTCTGAATACCTCACACCTCACAATATTATTTTTAGTCCTAAAATTTGCACCGAGGTCGCTGTGTGAGTAAGATAAGCGACCCTAGTGGCCGACACAAACACCGGGCCCATCTAGGAGTGGCACTGCAGTGTCACGCAGGATGGCCCTTCCAAAAAACCCTCCCCAAACAGCACATGACGCAAAGAAAAAAAGAGGCGCAATGAGGTAGCTGTGTGAGTAAGATTAGCGACCCTAGTGGCCGACACAAACACCGGGCCCATCTAGGAGTGGCACTGCAGTGTCACGCAGGATGTCCCTTCCAAAAAACCCTCCCCAAACAGCACATGACGCAAAGAAAAAAAGAGGCGCAATGAGGTAGCTGTGTGAGTAAGATAAGCGACCCTAGTGGCCGACACAAACACCGGGCCCATCTAGGAGTGTCACTGCAGTGTCACGCAGGATGTCCCTTCCAAAAAACCCTCCCCAAACAGCACATGACGCAAAGAAAAAAAGAGGCGCAATGAGGTAGCTGTGTGAGTAAGATAAGCGACCCTAGTGGCCGACACAAACACCGGGCCCATCTAGGAGTGGCACTGCAGTGTCACGCAGGATGTCCCTTCCAAAAAACCCTCCCCAAACAGCACATGACGCAAAGAAAAAGAAAAGAAAAAAGAGGTGCAAGATGGAATTGTCCTTGGGCCCTCCCACCCACCCTTATGTTGTATAAACAGGACATGCACACTTTAACCAACCCATCATTTCAGTGACAGGGTCTGCCACACGACTGTGACTGATATGACGGGTTGGTTTGGACCCCCACCAAAAAAGAAGCAATTAATCTCTCCTTGCACAAACTGGCTCTACAGAGGCAAGATGTCCACCTCATCATCATCCTCCGATATATCACCGTGTACATCCCCCTCCTCACAGATTATCAATTCGTCCCCACTGGAATCCACCATCTCAGCTCCCTGTGTACTTTGTGGAGGCAATTGCTGCTGGTCAATGTCTCCATGGAGGAATTGATTATAATTCATTTTAATGAACACCATCTTCTCCACATTTTCTGGATGTAACCTCGTACGCCGATTGCTGACAAGGTGAGCGGCGGCACTAAACACTCTTTCGGAGTACACACTTGTGGGAGGGCAACTTAGGTAGAATAAAGCCAGTTTGTGCAAGGGCCTCCAAATTGCCTCTTTTTCCTGCCAGTATAAGTACGGACTGTGTGACGTGCCTACTTGGATGCGGTCACTCATATAATCCTCCACCATTCTTTCAATGGGGAGAGAATCATATGCAGTGACAGTAGACGACATGTCCGTAATCGTTGTCAGGTCCTTCAGTCCGGACCAGATGTCAGCATCAGCAGTCGCTCCAGACTGCCCTGCATCACTGCCAGCGGGTGGGCTCGGAATTCTGAGCCTTTTCCTCGCACCCCCAGTTGCGGGAGAATGTGAAGGAGGAGATGTTGTTGACAGGTCGCGTTCCGCTTGACTTGACAATTTACTCACCAGCAGGTGTTTGAACCCCAGCAGACTTGTGTCTGCCGGAAAGAGAGATCCAAGGTAGGCTTTAAATCTAGGATCGAGCACGGTGGCCAAAATGTAGTGCTCTGATTTCAACAGATTGACCACCCGTGAATCCTTGCTAAGCGAATTAAGGGCTCCATCCACAAGTCCCACATGCCTAGCGGAATCGCTCCGTGTTAGCTCCTCCTTCAATGTCTCCAGCTTCTTCTGCAAAAGCCTGATGAGGGGAATGACCTGACTCAGGCTGGCAGTGTCTGAACTGACTTCACGTGTGGCAAGTTCAAAGGGCATCAGAACCTTGCACAACGTTGAAATCATTCTCCACTGCGCTTGAGACAGGTGCATCCCACCTCCTATATCGTGCTCAATTGTATAGGCTTGAATGGCCTTTTGCTGCTCCTCCAACCTCTGAAGCATATACAGGGTTGAATTCCACCTCGTTACCACTTCTTGCTTCAGATGATGGCAGGGCAGGTTCAGTAGTTTTTGGTGGTGCTCCAGTTTTCTGTACGTGGTGCCTGTACGCCGAAAGTGTCCCGCAATTCTTCTGGCCACCGACAGCATCTCTTGCACGCCCCTGTCGTTTTTTAAAAAATTCTGCACCACCAAATTCAAGGTATGTGCAAAACATGGGACGTGCTGGAATTGGCCCAGATTTAATGCACACACAATATTGCTGGCGTTGTCCGATGCCACAAATCCACAGGAGAGTCCAATTGGGGTAAGCCATTCCGCGATGATCTTCCTCAGTTGCCGTAAGAGGTTTTCAGCTGTGTGCGTATTCTGGAAACCGGTGATACAAAGCGTAGCCTGCCTAGGAAAGAGTTGGCGTTTGCGAGATGCTGCTACTGGTGCCGCCGCTGCTGTTCTTGCGGCGGGAGTCCATACATCTACCCAGTGGGCTGTCACAGTCATATAGTCCTGACCCTGCCCTGCTCCACTTGTCCACATGTCCGTGGTTAAGTGGACATTGGGTACAACTGCATTTTTTAGGACACTGGTGAGTCTTTTTCTGAGGTCCGTGTACATTCTCGGTATCGCCTGCCTAGAGAAGTGGAACCTAGATGGTATTTGGTAACGGGGGCACACTACCTCAAGAAATTGTCTAGTTCCCTGTGAACTAACGGCGGATACCGGACGCACGTCTAACACCAACATAGTTGTCAAGGCCTCAGTTATCCGCTTTGCAACAGGATGACTGCTGTGATATTTCATCTTCCTCGCAAAGGACTGTTGGACAGTCAATTGCTTGGTGGAAGTAGTAAAAGTGTGCTTACGACTTCCCTTCTGGGATGACCATCGACTCCCAGCAGCAACAACAGCAGCGCCAGCAGCAGTAGGCGTTACACGCAAGGAAGCATCGGAGGAATCCCAGGCAGGAGAGGACTCGTCAGAATTGCCAGTGACATTGCCTGCAGGACTATTGGCATTCCTGGGGAAGGAGGAAATTGACACTGAGGGAGTTGGTGGGGTGGTTTGCGTGAGCTTGGTTACAAGAGGAAGGGATTTACTGGTCAGTGGACTGCTTCCGCTGTCACCCAAAGTTTTTGAACTTGTCACTGACTTATTATGAATGCGCTGCAGGTGACGTATAAGGGAGGATGTTCCGAGGTGGTTAACGTCCTTACCCCTACTTATTACAGCTTGACAAAGGGAACACACGGCTTGACACCTGTTGTCCGCATTTCTGGTGAAATACTTCCACACCGAAGAGCTGATTTTTTTGGTATTTTCACCAGGCATGTCAACGCCCATATTCCTCCCACGGACAACAGGTGTCTCCCCGGGTGCCTGACTTAAACAAACCACCTCACCATCAGAATCCTCCTGGTCAATTTCCTCCCCAGCGCCAGCAACACCCATATCCTCCTCATCCTGGTGTACTTCAACACTGACATCTTCAATCTGACTATCAGGAACTGGACTGCGGGTGCTCCTTCCATCACTTGCAGGGGGCGTGCAAATGGTGGAAGGCGCATGCTCTTCACGTCCAGTGTTGGGAAGGTCAGGCATCGCAACCGACACAATTGGACTCTCCTTGTGGATTTGGGATTTCAAAGAACGCACAGTTCTTTGCGGTGCTACTGCTTTTGCCAGCTTTAGTCTTTTCATTTTTCTAGCGAGAGGCTGAGTGCTTCCATCCTCATGTGAAGCTGAACCACTAGCCATGAACATAGGCCAGGGCCTCAGCCGTTCCTTGCCACTCCGTGTGGTAAATGGCATATTGGCAAGTTTACGCTTCTCCTCCGACAATTTTATTTTAGGTTTCGGAGTACTTTTTTTACTGATATTTGGTGTTTTGGATTTGACATGCTCTGTACTATGACATTGGGCATCGGCCTTGGCAGACGACGTTGCTGGCATTTCATCGTCTCGGCCATGACTAGTGGCAGCAGCTTCAGCACGAGGTGGAAGTGGATCTTGATCTTTCCCTAATTTTGGAACCTCAACATTTTTGTTCTCCATATTTTAATAGGCACAACTAAAAGGCACCTCAGGTAAACAATGGAGATGGATGGATTGGATACTAGTATACAATTATGGACGGGCTGCCGAGTGCCGACACAGAGGTAGCCACAGCCGTGAACTACCGCACTGTACTGTGTCTGCTGCTAATATATAGACTGGTTGATAAAGAGATAGTATACTCGTAACTAGTATGTATGTATAAAGAAAGAAAAAAAAAACACGGTTAGGTGGTATATACAATTATGGACGGGCTGCCGAGTGCCGACACAGAGGTAGCCACAGCCGTGAACTACCGCACTGTACTGTGTCTGCTGCTAATATAGACTGGTTGATAAAGAGATAGTATACTCGTAACTAGTATGTATGTATAAAGAAAGAAAAAAAAACCACGGTTAGGTGGTATATACAAATATGGACGGGCTGCCGAGTGCCGACACAGAGGTAGCCACAGCCGTGAACTACCGCACTGTACTGTGTCTGCTGCTAATATATAGACTGGTTGATAAAGAGATAGTATACTCGTAACTAGTATGTATGTATAAAGAAAGAAAAAAAACCACGGTTAGGTGGTATATACAATTATGGACGGGCTGCCGAGTGCCGACACAGAGGTAGCCACAGCCGTGAACTACCGCACTGTACTGTGTCTGCTGCTAATATATAGACTGGTTGATAAAGAGATAGTATACTCGTAACTAGTATGTATGTATAAAGAAAGAAAAAAAAACCACGGTTAGGTGGTATATACAATTATGGACGGGCTGCCGAGTGCCGACACAGAGGTAGCCACAGCCGTGAACTACCGCACTGTACTGTGTCTGCTGCTAATATATAGACTGGTTGATAAAGAGATAGTATACTCGTAACTAGTATGTATGTATAAAGAAAGAAAAAAAAACCACGGTTAAGTGGTATATACAATTATGGACGGGCTGCCGAGTGCCGACACAGAGGTAGCCACAGCCGTGAACTACCGCACTGTACTGTGTCTGCTGCTAATATAGACTGGTTGATAAAGAGATAGTATACTCGTAACTAGTATGTATGTATAAAGAAAGAAAAAAAACCACGGTTAGGTGGTATATACAATTATGGACGGGCTGCCGAGTGCCGACACAGAGGTAGCCACAGCCGTGAACTACCGCACTGTACTGTGTCTGCTGCTAATATATAGACTGGTTGATAAAGAGATAGTATACTCGTAACTAGTATGTATGTATAAAGAAAGAAAAAAAAACCACGGTTAGGTGGTATATACAATTATGGACGGGCTGCCGAGTGCCGACACAGAGGTAGCCACAGCCGTGAACTACCGCACTGTACTGTGTCTGCTGCTAATATATAGACTGGTTGATAAAGAGATAGTATACTCGTAACTAGTATGTATGTATAAAGAAAGAAAAAAAAACCACGGTTAGGTGGTATATACAATTATGGACGGGCTGCCGAGTGCCGACACAGAGGTAGCCACAGCCGTGAACTACCGCACTGTACTGTGTCTGCTGCTAATATAGACTGGTTGATAAAGAGATAGTATACTCGTAACTAGTATGTATGTATAAAGAAAGAAAAAAAAACCACGGTTAGGTGGTATATACAATTATGGACGGGCTGCCGAGTGCCGACACAGAGGTAGCCACAGCCGTGAACTACCGCACTGTACTGTGTCTGCTGCTAATATATAGACTGGTTGATAAAGAGATAGTATACTCGTAACTAGTATGTATGTATAAAGAAAGAAAAAAAAACCACGGTTAGGTGGTATATACAATTATGGACGGGCTGCCGAGTGCCGACACAGAGGTAGCCACAGCCGTGAACTACCGCACTGTACTGTGTCTGCTGCTAATATATAGACTGGTTGATAAAGAGATAGTATACTCGTAACTAGTATGTATGTATAAAGAAAGAAAAAAAAAACACGGTTAGGTGGTATATACAATTATGGACGGGCTGCCGAGTGCCGACACAGAGGTAGCCACAGCCGTGAACTACCGCACTGTACTGTGTCTGCTGCTAATATAGACTGGTTGATAAAGAGATAGTATACTCGTAACTAGTATGTATGTATAAAGAAAGAAAAAAAAACCACGGTTAGGTGGTATATACAATTATGGACGGGCTGCCGAGTGCCGACACAGAGGTAGCCACAGCCGTGATCTACCGCACTGTACTGTGTCTGCTGCTAATATAGACTGGTTGATAAAGAGATAGTATACTCGTAACTAGTATGACTATAAAGAAAGAAAAAAAAAACACGGTTAGGTGGTATATACAATTATGGACGGGCTGCCGAGTGCCGACACAGAGGTAGCCACAGCCGTGAACTACCGCACTGTACTGTGTCTGCTGCTAATATAGACTGGTTGATAAAGAGATAGTATACTACTAATATTATATATACTGGTGGTCAGGTCACTGGTCACTAGTCACACTGGCAGTGGCACTCCTGCAGCAAAAGTGTGCACTGTTTAATTTTAATATAATATTATGTACTCCTGGCTCCTGCTATAACCTATAACTGGCACTGCAGTGCTCCCCAGTCTCCCCCACAATTATAAGCTGTGTGAGCTGAGCACAGTCAGATATATATATACATTGATGCAGCACACTGGGCTGAGCAGTGCACACAGATATGGTATGTGACTGAGTCACTGTGTGTATCGTTTTTTTCAGGCAGAGAACGGATATATTAAATAAAACAAACAACTGCACTGTCTGGTGGTCACTGTGGTCGTCAGTCACTAAACTCTGCACTCTCTTCTACAGTATCACAGCCTCAGGTCAATCTCTCTCTCTCTCTCTCAACCCTAATCTAAATGGAGAGGACGCCAGCCACGTCCTCTCCCTATCAATCTCAATGCACGTGTGAAAATGGCGGCGACGCGCGGCTCCTTATATAGAATCCGAGTCTCGCGAGAATCCGACAGCGTCATGATGACGTTCGGGCGCGCTCGGGTTAACCGAGCAAGGCGGGAGGATCCGAGTCTGCTCAGACCCGTGAAAAAAACATGAAGTTCGTGCGGGTTCGGATTCAGAGAAACCGAACCCGCTCATCTCTACATCTGATACAGTGTATCCTGCCTCTACTGAATGTGTCATTGCTCATGTTTGAGTTACCTATTATGCAGGCATCCATCCACATATGTATTCCAGTGAATTCTACAATATCGCTGTAGACTTTAAATATTAATAATCATGCAGTTTTTTGTTTTTATTTTTACAAGAAGGCCCTTATGTTGCTCTAACATACTGTATGTCAAATAACTCAGGAATGGTTTCCAATAGAAGTGCAGGAGACACTGCAGGAGACATCGGGAAACGCCGCAATTTGCGGGTCCGTGGGAAGGAGGTGGGGCTAAAATGACACGATATGCGTAATTTTAACCCCTTCCCCACCCCACGGACTTGCTTATATGGTAGTGTATCTCTTCATCCTGCCCGCATCACTACGGTGCGAGCAGGATGCGGGAGACCTGAAAATAGAAATTCATGCCCCTGTTTTTGTCACTTTCGGGGCATGGACAGCGCTCAGTGAGATGCTGGCCATGCCCTCCCTCTCTTGTCGGGGAATATACGCTGTGCGCATGGGCACAGCATCTATACATCACTGCTCTGCTCAGAGCAGCAAGTGACGGGGGATCTCCCAACTGCCCCCCCACCCGAGGGACACTGCGACCTGTGGGTGGGACAGCGAGACAGACCGTGAAAAATGGGACTGTCCCTCCAAAATCGGGACAGTTGGGAGGTATGCAGAAGGATGTCACTTTTGTTAAAAGCAACTTTTCTATATCTTTTAGTGTATATCTAGCTCATGTGGCAGATCAATGGCTGTTAAAGGGATTAAAGTGGTTTTAATGGGTCACAATACAAAGCAAATCAGTGTAACTCAATCATATAAAAACAAAAGGAAGCCAGTCACAAGGAGAAGATGCCAATAATTGATGGGTCTTACCCAACTTCCCAAAAGGCAGCCTGTGACCTGCTCTTTTCTCCTGGCATGAGATTGAACTGGGAATTTACCCTCTTTAGCCTCTTCCATTGTCCCATGGCCAGGAGGATCTTAGAGACTTCAAAATAGACTGTGCTGTTCTTATCCCTCACCACATCATCCTCCCGCACTAGTGTTCACTGATATCCCTAGGCGCTATTGCTGTTCCTCATCCCAGACATGCAGACTTCCTTATTTTCTGGGTGAGATGTGCCCAGGGCCGGATTAACAATGGGGCTGATGGAGCTGCAGCTCCAGGCCCCACATCAAAACAGGCCCACTGCATTTTGCTGTGCTAGTGTATATAGGATTTTTTTCCCCTGCTACAATAGCCTCAAGTCATCGTCCCCCACCAGCGAATCCATAGGAGGCCCCAGACCCTCCTCCACTTCCTCTGCCAGCGCAGACACTGGAGCACTCCCCTGGGTCCCCCCTCTGCCAGTGCAGCCCCCAGAGATCCCCCAATCCTCCCCCTTCCTCTGTCAGCGCAGCCGCCGGAGACACCCCCACTTCCTCCACTAGCGCTGCCTCCGGAGCACTTCCCCCTCTACCAGTACAGCCACCAGAGGGCCCCTGAACGTTCCTCCATGAGCACAGCCGCCGGACACTCTCTCCTCTGCCTGCACAGCCGCTGGAGCCTCCTCCCCCATGGATCGAACACCAGCAGAGTATGTGATAGTCAGGAGCTGCTGCTGGGCAGACGGCACTTCCCGGCCTTACACATGGGGCTGTGGCTGAGGGGGACACACAGTGACTGGCACATAATAGCTATTTATCCCAATACAGAGCTGCCTGGGGATGCTGCCGCTGCCTGAGTGACTGGGGCCCGCTCTGTGGCAGCGCAGTGGTAGTCGAAGGGGTATTTATATATGTATTTTAGTGAGTATGTGTATATATAGAGTGTTGTATATACTGTATGCATATGGGGAGGGGTATATCCATGTACAGCAGGAGTGCAAATAAGTATATGGGGGGTTATGTGTATATGGGAAAGGATGTGTATATGGGAAAGATATGTATATTGCGGGTATATGTGAATGTACATATACTGCGTATACACATATACACAGTATATTTGTGGTGCAGGGCATGAGCATGGACTTCCAAGCCCGAGACCATGTGACTGGAGGAGGTGGCGAGCAGGCTCTGGCTCGCTGAGGGGAGGGAAAAGCAGAGCGGAGCACATGGGACTTGGGAACTAGGGCTTTGGTACCAAAGGCGGAGAGACACCAATCCACAGCCGGCCAGCCCATTAGACAAAATATGCATGAGCCCAGTCTACAAGAGTGACATCTCCTACTGTCGGCTGGACCATACACGGTGATGCTGCCTCCTGCTTCCCGGGCCTCACTGGCCACATGACGGTGCAGCTCCAGAGACAGGTGCAGCGCAGAGGTACTTTTCATCTGGGGGGGGGGGGGGGGGGAGGCTGCTGCTGCTGGCATACTGGTTGGTGTCTCTTTATATCGACGCTCCCTGTCACTCCTGCCTCCACAGTCACCCACTATCTCCCTGTCCCTCCTGCCTCTCCGGTCACCCACTATCTCCATATCACCTCTGTCTCTCCAGTCACCCACCTGCTCCATGTCACCCACTATCTCCATGTCACACCAGCCTCCCCAGTCACCCATATCTCCCTGTCTCCCCAGTCGCACACTATCTCCCGGTCGCCTACTATCTCCATGTACCCTTGGGGTCCTATTATGTGGCCATGCCCCTTCCTTGTGAGTCCACACACCTTTTTTGCAATGCACGCTGTCCCTTTAAGAATTTGATACCATCAAGGTGTGCCAAAATCTAAATTTCTCATACGTCTTAGAAGATGCTGGGGTCACTTCAAGAACCATGGGGTATAGACGGGATCCTCAGGAGACATTGGCACTTTAAGACTTTCAAAGGGGTGTGAATTGGCTCCTCCCTCTATGCCCCTCCTCCAGACTCCAGTTTAGAATCTGTGCCCAGGCAAACTGGATGCACTCTGAGGAGCTCTACTGAGTTTCTCTGAAAATACTTTATGTTAGGTTTTTTATGTTCAGGGAGAACTGCTGGCAACAGGCTTCCTGCTTCATGGGACTTAGGGGAGAGAAGTCAGACCTACTTCTGTGAGTTTCAAGGCTCTGCTTCTTTGGCTACAGGACACTATTAGCTCCTGAGTTTCTGATCGTTAGGTACGCCTAGATGCTCGTTCCCAGAGCCCGCCGTCACCCTCCTTGCAGAGCCAGAGGTCAGAAGACAGGTGAGTAGAAGAAGATCAGAAGACTTCAGTGACGGCTTTGAGGCACCGCACAGCAATCGCACGCTGCGCGCCATGCTCCCACACACAGCGGCACTACAGGGTGCAGGGCGCGGGGGGGGGGGGGGTATAGGGGCGCCCTGGGCAGCATTTGAGCCTCAATAACTTCCTGGCAAGAACGGACTAAGTGCAAGGGCACTGTCCGGACCCCCGCCAGTATAAAAAAGTTTAAAAAACGAGCGGGTCTGAAGCGCACCATTACGGGGGCGGGGCTTAGCCCTCACAACACACAGCCCGGCGCCATTTTCTCTTCACAAGCCTGCAGAGACGCTGGTCCTCCTCACAGTGCTGTACAAGTAACAGGGTGCAAAACGGGGGGGCACAGTTGTTTTGGTGCATTATATGTAGCTTATAAAAGCGCTGCAGGTCTGGGACATCTTCTGTGGTGTTTTCAGTCCGGGATTAGCTGCTGGGGTGTGAGCTGGCAATACTCCCTCTGTGTCTCTCTGACAGGCTTTACTGTGGGTCTGTCCCCTATAGGCCCAGTGTGTCTGCGTGTGGTGGGTGCACGTGTGTCGGCATGTCTGAGGCGGAGTGCTCTTCCCAGGAGGAGACTATGTTAGGGACACAAACGGCTGTGGGAGTGACCATGTCGGCACCGCCGACACCGGATTGGGTGAATGTTTTGAGTACCTTGAATGCTAATGTGGCTCTGATAAATAAAAGATTGGATAAATCTGAGTCTCAGAACCGGGCTTGGAAAAAATCCGTAGAGGATGTGTTGTTTCAAGTCCAGACCCCCTCGGGGTCACAAAAACGTTCATTTGCCCAGCTGGCAGACACGTATACCGACACGGACACTGACTCAAGTGTCGACTATAGTGATGCCAAATAAGATGAGGTAACATTCCCTCCTACTCATGAACTGAACACGCTTTGTGAAAAGGTTTGGGAAAATCCTGACAAGAAGTTTCAGATTCCCCAAAAGATTGTAGTGGTGTATCCGTTTCCCTCTGGGGATAGGGAAAAATGGGAGTCACTCCCCATTGTGGACAAAGCTCTGTCACGGCTGTCCAAAAAGGTGGCTCTTCCGTCCCCTGACACGGCAGCCCTAAAGGATCCTGCGGATCGTAGGCAGGAAAATACATTGATATCCATTTATGTCACCACAGGTACGCTACTCAGAGCAGCCATTGCATCTGTGTGGGTGAGTAGTGCTATCGAAAAATAGGCAGATAACTTGTCATCTGAAATGGATACCCTGGATAGGGATAGTATTCTTTTGACACTAGGTTATATCAGGGAAGCTGCAGTTTACCTAAAGGAAGCTGCGAGAAATATTGGCCTCTTGGATCACGGGCCAATGCCATGGCAGTCTCAGCTAGGAGAGCATTGTGGATTCATCAATGGAATGCTGATGCTGACTCTAAGAAAGCTATGGAGTCTCTACCGTATAAAGGTCGTGTATTGTTTGGCCTCGCTGGTTTGGTATCTACGGCTACCGCGGGTAAGTCATAATTTTTACCTTATGTGCCTGCACCACAAAAGAATGCACACCACTATCAGATGCAGTCCTTTTCGGCCCAATAAATACAGAAAGGGCCGAGGATCTTCCTTCCTTGCTACTAGAGGAAAGGGAAAAGGTAAACGATCACCGGCCGTGGCCAGTTCCCAGGAGCAGAAGTCCTCCCTGGCTTCTGCCAAGTCCACCGCATGACGCTGGGGCTCCTCTGCGGGAGTCCGCACCGGTGGGAGCACACCTCAGGCTCTTCAGTCAGTTCTGGGCTCGTTCGGCCCTGGACCCATGGGTCTTAGAAATAGTGTCCCAGGGGTACAAACTGGAGTTTCAAGACGTTCCCCCTTACCGATTTTTCAAATCGGCCGTACCAGCTTCTCTTCCAGACAGGGAGGTGGCATGCGCCGCAATACAAAAATTGTGTCACAATCAAGTCATTGTCAGGGTTCCCCCATCGCAACAGGGAGAAGGCTTTTATTCGAGCCTGTTCATGGTCCCGAAGCCGGACGGCTCAGTCAGACCAATCCTGAACCTCAAATCCCTAAATTTCTACCTAAGAAAATTCAAATTCAAGATGGAATCTCTCCGGGCAGTGATCTCCAGTCTGGAGGAGGGGGATTTTATGGTGTCGGTAGACATAAAGGATGCCTACTTACATGTTCCCTTTTATCCTCCACATCAGGCTTACCTGAGGTTTGCAGTTCAGGATTGTCATTACCAATTTCAGACGTTGCTGGTTGGTCTGTCCACGGCTCCGAGGATTTTCAACCAAGTAATGGCTGAAATGATGGTTCTCCTGCGCAAGCAAGGAGTCACAATTATCCCGTACTTGGACGTTCTCCTGATAAAGGCGAGATCCAGGGACCAATTAATGCAGAACATTACGCTATCCCTGACAATTCTGCAGCAACAGGGTTGGCTCCTAAACTTGCCAAAATCACAGTTGGTTCCGACGAGACGGCTGTCGTTTTTGGAAATGATTCGGGACACAGAATTACAGAGAGTTTTTCTTCCAGTGGAAAAGGCTCTGGAAATTCAGAACCTGGTCAAACAAATCCTGAAACCGCCAAGAGTATTGATCCATCAATGCACTCGGTTGCTGGGGAAGATGGTGGCGGCCTACGAGGCCATTCAGTTTGGCAGATTCCATGCCAGAGTGTTTCAGTGGGACCTGTTGGACAAGTGGTCCGGGTCCCATCTGCACATGCACCGAAGGATAACCTTGTCTTCCAAGACCAGAATCTCACTCCTGTGGTGGCTGGACAGCTCTCACCTCCTAGAGGGACGCAGGTTCGGGATCCAGGACTGGATCTTAGTGACCACGGATGCGAGTCTCCGAGGCTGGGGAGCAGTCACACTTGGGGAAAACTTCCAGGGAAGATGGTCAAGCCAGGAAATGTGTCTACACATAAACGTTCTGGAGTTAAGGGCCATTCACAACGGCCTTCTGCAAGCGGAACATCTTCTTCGCAATCGGTCCGTCTTGATTCAGTCTGACAACATAACAGCAGTAGCGTACATAAACCATCAGGGCGGAACAAAGAGCAGAGCGGCTATGGCAGAGGCCACGAAAGTTCTCCGTTGGGTGGAAAGGCATGCAAGCGCTCTGTCAGCAATCTTCATTCCAGAAGTGGACAACTGGGAAGCAGACTTCCTCAGCAGACACGATCTCCATCCAGGAGAGTGGGGTCTTCATCATTAGGTCTTTGCAGAAGTGACAAGTCTTTGGGGAATTCCTCAAATAGACATGATGGCATCTCGCCTCAACAAGAAACTTCAGAGATATTGTTCCATGTTGAGAGACCCTCAAGCAATAGCAGTGGACGCCCTAGTGACACCGTGGGTGTTTCAGTCGGTGTACGTGTTTCCTCCGCTTCCTCTCATTCCAAAAGTAATAAAGATCATAAGAAGAACAAAGGTTCAAGCGATCCTCATTGTTCTAGACTGGCCAAGAAGAGCTTGGTATCCAGATCTTCAGGAATTACTCATAAGAGATCCCTGGCCTCTTCCTCTGAGGGAGGATCTGTTGCAGCAGGGGCCGTGCTTGTTCCAAGACTTACCACGACTTCGTTTGACGGCTTGGAGGTTGAACGCCGGATCCTAGCCCGAAAGGGTATCCCCAAGGAAGTCATCCCCACTCTTATTCAGGCCAGGAAAGGAGTAATGTCTAAACATTACCACCGTATTTGGAGAAAATACGTGTCTTGGTGTGAATCCAAGAAGGCTCCTACGGAAGAATTTCAGTTAGGACGTTTTCTCCATTTTCTACAAGCCGGTGTGGATGCGGGCCTAAAGTTGGGCTCCACTAAAGTACAAATTTCAGCCTTATCGGTTTTCTTCCAAAAACAATTGGCCTCCCTTCCAGAAGTTCAGACTTTTGTGAAAGGCATGTTGCACATCCAACCTTCCTTTGTGCCCCCTTTGGCACCATGGGATCTGAACGTGGTGTTGCAATTCCTTCAATCTCATTGGTTTGAACCTTTACAAAAGGTGGAGTTGAAATTTCTCACTTGGAAAGTGGTCATGCTGTTGGCCTTGGCATCCGCCAGGCGGGTGTCTGGATTGGCGGCCTTGTCTCACATGAGCGCTTACTTGATCTTCCATGAAGATAGAGCAGAGTTGCGGACTCGTCAGCAGTTTCTGCCGAAAGTGGTTTTGTTGTTCCACTTGAACCAACCTGTTGTGGTGCCAGTGGCTACTGACGCCTTGCTGAAATCGAAGTTTCTCGACGTAGTCAGAGCTTTGAAAATTTATGTAGCCAGAACGGCTCAATTTAGGAAAACGGAGGCTCTGTTTGTCCTGTATGCTCACAACAAGATTGGGGCGCCTGCTTCCAAGCAGACTATTGCGCGCTGGATCTGTCATACAATTCAGCAGGCTCATTCTACGGCTGGATTGCCGTTACCGAAATCGGTGAAGGCCCATTCTACCAGAAAGGTGGGCTCGTCCTGGGCGGCTGCCTGGGGAGTCTCGGCATTACAACTTTGCCGAGCGGCTACTTAGTCGGGTTCAAACACCTTTGCGAAGTTCTACAAGTTTGATACCCTGGCTGATGAGGACCTCATGTTTGGTCAATCGGTGCTACAGAGTCATCTGCACTCTCCCGCCCGTTCTAGAGCTTTGGTATAAACCCCATGGTTCTTGAAGTGACCCCAGCATCATCTAGGACGTATGAGAAAATAGGATTTTAATACTTACCTCTTAGTCCGTAGAGGATGCTGGGCGCCCGTCCCAGTGCGTACTGTATCTGCAGTTATTAGTTATGGTTACACACATGTTGTGTTGCGGTTATGGTCAGCCTGTTGCTGATGTTGTTCATGCCGTTGACTTGCGTTGTGTTGAATGCCATGTTGTACGGCGTGCTTGAGGTGTGAGCTGGTGTGTATCTCACCTTGGTTTAACAATAAATCCTTTTCCTCGAAATGTCCGTCTCCCTGGGCACAGCTCCTATAACTGGAGTCTGGAGGAGGGGCATAGATGGAGGAGCCAGTTCACACCCCTTTGAAAGTCTTAAAGTGCCCATTTCTCCTGCAGATCCCGTCTATACCCCCATGGTTCTTGAAGTGACCCCAGCATCCTCTACGGACTAAGAGAAAAGGATTTACTGGTAGGTATTAAAATCCTATTTTGCTTACCGGCCCTGTATTAATACCCCCTGATCCTGCATAGAAGATGCCCGGGTAGTGAATGTAACAGCTCCAGGTTTGTAAGGGTGCAGATATTTGGGGAGGGGGAACTGGGGGCAGCAGCCGAGAATCAGCTGTGTGCTGCGGATTAGCGAGAGCTGCTGTCTGGTGAGATAATGGTGAAAGTTTGGTAGCGGGGGGTAACATAGTAACATAGTATCTAAGGTTGAAAAAAGACAATTGTCCATCGAGTTCAACCTATTTATGGTCTCCTATGCATGATTATTTTGTATAAAATTTTGACTGAAGTTGATGACTGCCGTTACGTTTTACCCCTCTTTTTTATAATAACCATAGTGTGTGGCTATTAGTGATGAGCGGATTCGGTTTTACTCAGTTTTACTCGGTTCTCAAAACCGAATCTTATTGGCTATCCAAAACACGTGACATCAGTGAGCCAATAAGATTCGGTTTTGAGAACCGAGTAAAACCGAGTAAAACCGAATCCGCTCATCACTAGTGACTATGCCCCGTAACCTTGGATATCCTTATCCATTAGGAATTTATCTAACCCATTCTTAAAGGTGTTGACTGAGTCGGCCATTACAACTCCCTCAGGCAGGGAATTCCAAACACGTATCGTCCTTACCGTAAAAAAGCCTTTACGCCGTACAGTGTGCGGAATCTCCTCTCCTCTAACCTGAGCGAGTGTCCACGAGTTCTCTGTGTTGATCTAACCAAAAACAGTTCCTGCGCAAGATCTGTATATTGTCCCCTTATATATTTGTAAATGTTGATCATGTCCCCTCTTAATCTCCTCTTTTCCAGTGTAAACATGCCTAGTCTTGCAAGCCTTTCCTCGTATTCCAGCGTCTCCATACCCTTAATTAGTTTGGTCGCCCGCCTTTGAACCTTTTCTAGCTCCAGGATATCCTTTTTGTAGTAAGGTGCCCAGAATTGTACACAGTATTCAAGGTGTGGTCTCACAAGTGATTTATATAACGGGAGTATAATACTCTCGTCCCTAGCATCAATTCCCCATTTTATGCATGCTAATATCTTTTCTCTAACGTCCTAAGTGGATGCTGGGGACTCCGTAAGGACCATGGGGAATAGCGGCTCCGCAGGAGACTGGGCACAAAAGTAAAGCTTTAGAACTACCTGGTGTGCACTGGCTCCTCCCCCTATGACCCTCCTCCAAGCCTCAGTTAGATTTTTGTGCCCGAACGAGAAGGGTGCACACTAGGTGGCTCTCCTGAGCTGCTTAGTGAAAAGTTTAGTTTTAGGTTTTTTATTTTCAGTGAGACCTGCTGGCAACAGGCTCACTGCATCGAGGGACTAAGGGGAGAAGAAGCGAACTCACCTGCGTGCAGAGTGGATTGGGCTTCTTAGGCTACTGGACATTAGCTCCAGAGGGACGATCACAGGCCCAGCCATGGATGGGTCCCAGAGCCGCGCCGCCGGCCCCCTTACAGAGCCAGAAGACAGAAGAGGTCCGGAAAATCGGCGGCAGAAGACGTCCTGTCTTCACCAAGGTAGCGCACAGCACTGCAGCTGTGCGCCATTGCTCCTCAGCACACTTCACACTTCGGTCACTGAGGGTGCAGGGCGCTAGGGGGGGGCGCCCTGAGCAGCAATAAAAACACCTTGGCTGGCGAAAATACATCACATATAGCCCCCAGGGCTATATGGATGAATTTTAACCCCTGCCAGAATCCATAAAAAAAGCAGGAGAAAAGTCCGCGAAAAAGGGGCGGAGCCTATCTCCTCAGCACACTGGCGCCATTTTCCCTCACAGCTCAGTTGGAGGGAAGCTCCCCTGGCTCTCCCCTGCAGTCACTACACTACAGAAAGGGTTAAAAAAGAGAGGGGGGCACTAATTAGGCGCAGTATTAACAATACAGCAGCTATAAGGGGAAAAACACTTATATAAGGTTATCCCTGTATATATATATAGCGCTCTGGTGTGTGCTGGCAAACTCTCCCTCTGTCTCCCCAAAGGGCTAGTGGGGTCCTGTCCTCTATCAGAGCATTCCCTGTGTGTGTGCTGTGTGTCGGTACATTTGTGTCGACATGTATGAGTAGAAAAATGATGTGGAGACGGAGCAGATTGCCTGTAATAGTGATGTCACCCCCTAGGGGGTCGACACCTGAGTGGATGAACTGTTGGAAGGAATTACGTGACAGTGTCAGCTCTGTATAAAAGACAGTGGTTGACATGAGACAGCCGGCTACTCAGCTTGTGCCTGTCCAGACGTCTCATAGGCCGTCAGGGGCTCTAAAGCGCCCGTTACCTCAGATGGCAGATATAGACGCCGACACGGATACTGACTCCAGTGTCGACGGTGAAGAGACAAATGTGACTTCCAGTAGGGCCACACGTTACATGATTGAGGCAATGAAAAATGTTTTACACATTTCTGATAATACGAGTACCACCAAAAAGGGGTATTATGTTCGGTGAGGAAAAACTACCTGTAGTTTTCCTGAATCTGAGAAATTAAATGAGGTGTGTGATGATGCGTGGGTTTCCCCCGATAACAACTGATAATTTCTAAAATGTTATTGGCATTATATCCTTTCCCGCCAGAGGTTAGGGTGCGTTGGGAAACACCCCCTAGGGTGGATAAAGCGCTCACACGCTTGTAAGAACAAGGGCTCTACCCTCTCCTGAGATGGCCGCCCTTAAGGATCCTGCTGATAGAAAGCAGGAGGGTATCCTAAAATGTATTTACACTAGAGATGAGCGCCTGAAATTTTTCGGGTTTTGTGTTTTGGTTTTGGGTTCGGTTCCGCGGCCGTGTTTTGGGTTCGAACGCGTTTTGGCAAAACCTCACCGAATTTTTTTTGTCGGATTCGGGTGTGTTTTGGATTCGGGTGTTTTTTTCCAAAAACACTAAAAAACAGCTTAAATCATAGAATTTGGGGGTCATTTTGATCCCAAAGTATTATTAACCTCAAAAACCATAATTTACACTCATTTTCAGTCTATTCTGAATACCTCACACCTCACAATATTATTTTTAGTCCTAAAATTTGCACCGAGGTCGCTGTGTGAGTAAGATAAGCGACCCTAGTGGCCGACACAAACACCGGGCCCATCTAGGAGTGGCACTGCAGTGTCACGCAGGATGTCCCTTCCAAAAAACCCTCCCCAAACAGCACATGACGCAAAGAAAAAAAGAGGCGCAATGAGGTAGCTGTGTGAGTAAGATTAGCGACCCTAGTGGCCGACACAAACACCGGGCCCATCTAGGAGTGGCACTGCAGTGTCACGCAGGATGGCCCTTCCAAAAAACCCTCCCCAATCAGCACATGACGCAAAGAAAAAAAGAGGCGCAATGAGGTAGCTGACTGTGTGAGTAAGATTAGCGACCCTAGTGGCCGACACAAACACCGGGCCCATCTAGGAGTGGCACTGCAGTGTCACGCAGGATGTCCCTTCCAAAAAACCCTCCCCAAACAGCACATGACGCAAAGAAAAAAAGAGGCGCAATGAGGTAGCTGTGTGAGTAAGATTAGCGACCCTAGTGGCCGACACAAACACCGGGCCCATCTAGGAGTGGCACTGCAGTGTCACGCAGGATGGCCCTTCCAAAAAACCCTCCCCAAACAGCACATGACGCAAAGAAAAAAAGAGGCTTTTTACTGATATTTGGTGTTTTGGATTTGACATGCTCTGTACTATGACATTGGGCATCGGCCTTGGCAGACGACGTTGCTGGCATTTCATCGTCTCGGCCATGACTAGTGGCAGCAGCTTCAGCACGAGGTGGAAGTGGATCTTGATCTTTCCCTAATTTTGGAACCTCAACATTTTTGTTCTCCATATTTTAATAGGCACAACTAAAAGGCACCTCAGGTAAATAATGGAGATGGATGGATTGGATACTAGTATACAATTATGGACGGGCTGCCGAGTGCCGACACAGAGGTAGCCACAGCCGTGAACTACCGCACTGTACTGTGTCTGCTGCTAATATATAGACTGGTTGATAAAGAGATAGTATACTCGTAACTAGTATGTATGTATAAAGAAAGAAAAAAAACCACGGTTAGGTGGTATATACAATTATGGACGGGCTGCCGAGTGCCGACACAGAGGTAGCCACAGCCGTGAACTACCGCACTGTACTGTGTCTGCTGCTAATATATAGACTGGTTGATAAAGAGATAGTATACTCGTAACTAGTATGTATGTATAAAGAAAGAAAAAAAAACCACGGTTAGGTGGTATATACAATTATGGACGGGCTGCCGAGTGCCGACACAGAGGTAGCCACAGCCGTGAACTACCGCACTGTACTGTGTCTGCTGCTAATATATAGACTGGTTGATAAAGAGATAGTATACTCGTAACTAGTATGTATGTATAAAGAAAGAAAAAAAAACCACGGTTAGGTGGTATATACAATTATGGACGGGCTGCCGAGTGCCGACACAGAGGTAGCCACAGCCGTGAACTACCGCACTGTACTGTGTCTGCTGCTAATATATAGACTGGTTGATAAAGAGATAGTATACTCGTAACTAGTATGTATGTATAAAGAAAGAAAAAAAAACCACGGTTAGGTGGTATATACAATTATGGACGGGCTGCCGAGTGCCGACACAGAGGTAGCCACAGCCGTGAACTACCGCACTGTACTGTGTCTGCTGCTAATATATAGACTGGTTGATAAAGAGATAGTATACTCGTAACTAGTATGTATGTATAAAGAAAGAAAAAAAAACCACGGTTAGGTGGTATATACAATTATGGACGGGCTGCCGAGTGCCGACACAGAGGTAGCCACAGCCGTGAACTACCGCACTGTACTGTGTCTGCTGCTAATATATAGACTGGTTGATAAAGAGATAGTATACTCGTAACTAGTATGTATGTATAAAGAAAGAAAAAAAAACCACGGTTAGGTCACTGGTATATACAATTATGGACGGGCTGCCGAGTGCCGACACAGAGGTAGCCACAGCCGTGAACTACCGCACTGTACTGTGTCTGCTGCTAATATAGACTGGTTGATAAAGAGATAGTATACTACTAATATTATATACTGGTGGTCAGGTCACTGGTCACTAGTCACACTGGCAGTGGCACTCCTGCAGCAAAAGTGTGCACTGTTTAATTTTAATATAATATTATGTACTCCTGGCTCCTGCTATAACCTATAACTGGCACTGCAGTAGTGCTCCCCAGTCTCCCCCACAATTATAAGCTGTGTGAGCTGAGCAGTCAGACAGATATATAATATATATAGATGATGCAGCACACTGGCCTGAGCCTGAGCAGTGCACACAGATATGGTATGTGACTGAGTCACTGTGTGCTGTGTATCGCTTTTTTCAGGCAGAGAACGGATTATAAATAAAAGTGGTGGTCACTGGTCACTATCAGCAAAACTCTGCACTGTACACTACTGAGTACTCCTAATGCTCCCCAAAATTAGTAAATCAAGTGTCTCTCTAATCTATTCTAATTCTAAACGGAGAGGACGCCAGCCACGTCCTCTCCCTATCAATCTCAATGCACGTGTGAAAATGGCGGCGACGCGCGGCTCCTTATATAGAATCCGAGTCTCGCGATAGAATCCGAGCCTCGCGAGAATCCGACAGCGTCATGATGACGTTCGGGCGCGCTCGGGTTAACCGAGCAAGGCGGGAAGATCCGAGTCGCTCGGACCCGTGAAAAAAAACATGAAGTTCTGGCGGGTTCGGATTCAGAGAAACCGAACCCGCTCATCTCTAATTTACACACATACTGGTGTTATACTGCGACCAGCAATCGCCTCAGCCTGGATGTGCAGTGCTGGGTTGGCGTGGTCGGATTCCCTGACTGAAAATATTGATACCCTAGATAGGGACAGTATATTATTGCCTATAGAGCATTTGAAAGATGCATTTCTATATATGCGTGATGCACAGCGGAATATTTGCCGACTGGCATTAAGTCTAAGTGCGTTGTCCATTTCTACCAGTAGAGGGTTATGGACACGACAGTGGTCAGGTGATGCGGATTCCAAACGGCATTTGGAAGTATTGCCTTATTAAGGGGAGGAGTTATTTGGGGTCGGTCTTTCAGACCTGGTGGCCACGGCAACAGCTGGGAAATCCACGTGTGTACCCCAGGTCGCCTCTCAACATGAGAAGACGCCGTATTATCAGGCGCAGTCTTTTCGTGGACAAGCGGGCAAAAGGTTCCTCATTTCTGCCCCGTGACAGAGGGAGAGGAAAAAGGCTGCAGAAATCAGCCAGTTCCCAGGAACAGAAACCCTCTCCCGCCTCTGCCAAGCCCTCAGTATGACGCTGGGGCTTTACAAGCAGAATCAGGCACGGTGGGGGGCCCGTCTCAATGAATTTCAGCGCGCAGTGGGCTCACTCGCAAGTAGACCCCTGGATCCTTCAGGTGATATCTCAGGGGTACAAATTGGAATTCGAGACGTCTCCCCCTCGCCGTTTCCTAAAGTCGGCTTTACCGATGTCTCCTTCTGACAGGGAGACAGTTTTGGAAGCCATTCACAAGCTGTATTCCCAGCAGGTGATAATCAAGGTACCCCTCCTGCAACAGGGAACGGGGTATTATTCCACACTGTTGTGGTACCGAAGCCGGACGGCTCGGTGAGACCGATTCTAAATCTAAAATCTTTGAACACTTACATACAGAGGTTCAAATTCAAGATTGAGTCACTCAGAGCAGTGATTGCGAACCTGGAAGAAGGGGACTACATGATGTCTCGGGACATCAAGGATGCTTACCTTTATGTCCCAATTTACCCTTCTCACCAAGGGTACCTCAGGTTTATGGTACAGAACTGTCACTATCAGTTCAGACGCTGCCGTATGGATGGTCCACGGCACCCCGGGTCTTTACCAAGGTAATGGCCGAAATGATGATATTCCTTCGAAGGAAGGGAATTTTAGTTATCCCTTACTTGGACGATTCCCTGATAAGGGTAAGATCCAGGGAACAGTTGGAGGTCGGTGTAGCACTATCTCAGGTAGTGTTGCGGCAGCACGATTGGATTCTCAATATTCCAAAATCGCAGCTGGTTCCGACGACTCGTCTTCTGTTCCTAGGGATGATCCTGGACACAGTCCAGAAAAAGGTGTTTCTCCCGGAGGAGAAAGCCAGGGAGTTATCCGAGCTAGTCAGGAACCTCCTAAAACCGAGCCAACTCTCAGTGCATCAATGCACAAGGGTTCTGGGTAAAATGGTGTGGCTTCCTACGAAGCAATCCCATTCGGCAGATTCCACGCAAGAACTTTCCAGTGGGACCTGCTGGACAAATGGTCCGGGTCGCATCTTCAGATGCATCAGCGGATAACCCTGTCACCAAGGACAAGGGTGTCCCTCCTGTGGTGGTTGCAGAGGGCTCATCTTCTAGAGGGCCGCAGATTCGGCATTCAGGACTGGGTCCTGGTGACCACGGATGCCAGCCTGCGAGGCTGGGGAGCCGTCACACAGGGAAGGAATTTCCAGGGCTTATGGTCAAGCCTGGAGACATCACTTCACATAAATATCCTGAAGCTAAGGGCCATTTACAATGCTCTAAGCTTAGCAAGACCTCTGCTTCAAGGTCAGCCGGTGTTGATCCAGTCGGACAACATCACGGCAGTCACCCACGTAAACAGACAGGGTGGCACAAGAAGCAGGAGGGCAATGGCAGAAGCTGCAAGGATTCTTCGCTGGGCGGAAAATCATGTGATAGCACTGTCAGCAGCATTCATTCCGGGAGTGGACAACTGGGAAGCAGACTTCCTCAGCAGACACGACCTCCACCCGGGAGAGTGGAGACTTCACCCAGAAGTCTTCCACATGATTATAAACCGTTGGGAAAAACTCGACAGGTATTGCGCCAGGTCAAGGGACCCTCAGGCAATAGCTGTAGACGCTCTGGTAACACCATGGGTATGTGTTCCCTCCTCTGCCTCTCATACCCAAGGTACTGAGATTGATAAGATGGAGAGGAGTAAGCACTATATTCGTGGCTCCGGATTGGCCAAGAAGGACTTGGTAACCGGAACTTCAAGAGATGCTCACGGAGGATCCGTGGCCTCTACCTCTAAGAAGGGACTTGCTCCAGCAAGGACCCTGTCTGTTCCAAGACTTACCGCGGCTGCGTTTGACGGCATGGCGGTTGAACGCCGGATCCTGAAGGAAAAAAGGCATTCCGGATGAAGTCATCCCTATCCTGATCAAAGCCAGGAAGGATGTAACCGCAAAACATTATCACCGCATTTGGCGAAAATATGTTGCGTGGTGCGAGGCCAGTAAGGCCCGACGGAGGAAATTCAACTGGGTCGATTCCTACATTTCCTGCAAACAGGAGTGTATATGGGCCTGAAATTGGGGTCCATTAAGGTTCAAATTTCGGCCCTGTCAATTTTCTTCCAAAAAGAACTAGCTTCAGTCCCTGAAGTTCAGACGTTTGTAAAAGGGGTACTGCATATACAGCCTCCTTTTGTGCCTCCAGTGGCACTTTGGGATCTCAATGTAGTTTTTGGGTTCCAAAAGTCACATTGGTTTGAACCACTTAAATCTGTGGAGTTAAAATATCTCACATGGAAAGTGGTCATGCTGTTGGCCCTGGCCTGGGCCAGGCGCGTGTCAGAATTGGCGGCTTTATCCTGTAAAAGCCCTTATCTGATTTTCCATTCGGACAGGGCGGAATTGAGGACTCGTCCTCAGTTTCTCCCTAAGGTGGTTTCAGCGTTTCACCTGAACCAACCTATTGTGGTGCCTGCGGCTACTAGGGACTTGGAGGACTCCAAGTTGCTAGACGTTGTCAGGGCCCTGAAAATATATGTTTCCAGGACGGCTGGAGTCAGAAAATCTGACTCGCTGTTTATCCTGTATGCACCCAACAAGCTGGGTGCTCCTGCTTCTAAGCAGACTATTGCTCGTTGGATTTGTAGTACAATTCAGCTTGCACATTCTGTGGCAGGCCTGCCACAGCCAAAAATCTGTAAATGCCCACTCCACAAGGAAGGTGGGCTCATCTTGGGTGGCTGCCCGAGGGGTCTCGGCTTTACAACTTTGCTGAGCAGCTACTTGGTCAGGAGCAAATACGATTGTAAAATTCTACAAAATTGATACCCTGGCTGAGGAGGACCTGGAGTTCTCTCATTTGGTGCTGCAGAGTCATCCGCACTCTCCCGCCCGTTTGGGAGCTTTGGTATAATCCCCATGGTCCTTACGGAGTCCCCAGCATCCACTTAGGACGTTAGAGAAAATAAGAATTTACTTACCGATAATTCTATTTCTCGTAGTCCGTAGTGGATGCTGGGCGCCCATCCCAAGTGCGGATTGTCTGCAATACTGGTACATAGTTATTGTTACCAAAAAATCGGGTTATTGCTGTAGTGAGCCATCTTTTCTAGAGGCTCCTCTGTTATCATGCTGTTAACTGGGTTTAGATCACGAGTTATACGGTGTGATTGGTGTGGCTGGTATGAGTCTTACCCGGGATTCAAAATCCTTCCTTATTGTGTACGCTCGTCCGGGCACAGTATCCTAACTGAGGCTTGGAGGAGGGTCATAGGGGGAGGAGCCAGTGCACACCAGGTAGTTCTAAAGCTTTACTTTTGTGCCCAGTCTCCTGCGGAGCCGCTATTCCCCATGGTCCTTACGGAGTCCCCAGCATCCACTACGGACTACGAGAAATAGAATTATCGGTAAGTAAATTCTTATTATTAGCCTTCTTTGCAGCAGTCCTACTTTGGGTACTACTGCTTAGTTTGCTATCTATGAGGACACCTAAGTCCTTTTCCAGTACAGAATCCCCTAATTTTACCCCATTTAGTAGGTAGGTGTTATTTTTGTTCTTGTTACCACAGTGCATTACCTTACACTTGTCTGTATTGAAGCGCATTCTCCATTTCGCTGACAAAAGCTTCTAATTTAACTAAGTCGTTCTGAAGCGACTCAGCATCCCCCTCCGCATTTATAACTTTACACAATTTGGTATCATCTTCAAAAATTGACACCATGCTCTCTAGACCTTCTGTTAGGTCGTTAATGAAAATATTGAACAATAGCGGTCCTAATACTGAGCCTTGCGGCACACCACTTAGCACTTCAGTCCAAGTTGAAAAAGATCCATTAACCACAACACGCTGCTCCCTATTATCTAACCAGTTTTTGACCCAAGTGCATATTGTGCTTCCTAGCCCTGATTCTTGTAGCTTGTAGATAAGTCTCATGTGTGGTACAGTGTCGAACGCTTTGGCAAAATCTAAAAAGATTACATCCACCTCTTTACCCTGATCTAGGTTTGCGCTTACTGTTTCATAAAAGCCAAGTAGGTTGGTTTGACAGGATCTGTCCTTCATAAACCCATGTTGATTCCTTTTAATGACCTTATTGACTTCAAGGAATTTCTGAATACTATCTCTTAGAATACCTTCCAATACTATACACACTATAGATGTAAGACTAACTGGTCTATAATTACCTGGTTCAGCTTTACTTCCCTTTTTGAATATAGGCACTACTTCTGCTATACGCCAGTCTTTGGGAACCATACCTGATATTACTGAATCCTTAAAGATCATTAATAGCGGTTTTACAAGTTCAGAGTGAAGCTCCATTAGAACCCTTGGGTGAATACCATCGGGACCTGGTGACTTATTAATCTTTAAATGTTTTAATCGGTCACAGACTACTTCCTCGCTTAAATAAGTACCTATCAGTGGGATATTCCCATTATTGAGATTATGTGTTAGTCCCTGAATTGGGTCCTCTCTAGTAAATACTGTTGAAAAAAACTCATTTAGTGTGTCCGCTATGTCATTATCATTTTTGCTTAAGACTCCCAACTTGTCTTTTAAAGGGCCTATTCTCTCCTTCTTTAATCTCTTGCTATTAATGTATTTAAAGATTTTTTTGGGATTCGCTTTGCTTTCCTTTGCTACTAGTTTTTCAGTTTCTACTTTAGCCGCTCTTATTTCCTTTTTGGATATTTTGTTACATTCCTTATAAAGCTGAAATGACTCTGCTTCCCCGTCAGATTTGTATTTTTTAAATGTACGCCTTTTCTTGCCCATAAGTCCCTTTATCTTTTTGTTAAGCCACATCGGTTTATGATTTTTATTCCTTTTTTTGCTGCTCGTAGGAATAAATTTGAGTGTATTTTTAGCAAGCAGGAATTTTAGTACCTCCCATTTCTCCGTAGTATTTTTTCCTAAAAACAAACCTTCCCATTCAATATCCCTGAAAAATACCCTCATCTTTTCAAAATTCGCTTTGCTAAAGTTTAGAGTCCTAGTTGAGCCAGTATAGGGCTGTTTATGAAAACTGATATTGAATGTGACCATATTGTGGTCGCTGTTTCCTATGGGTTCACCTACTATAATACCTGATACCAAATCCCCATTGTTTGTTAATACCAGGTCTTAGATTGCATTGTACCTAGTTGGTTCCTCAATTAGTTGAACTAAGTAGTTATCATTAGGTGTGTTTAAAAACATATTGCCCCTAGCACAGAGGCAGAACTCTGGGAGGCAACGGAGTCATCTGCCGCCGGGCTCCTGCTCTGAAGGGGGGCACCTCTCCTCCCATTCTGTGACACCATTGAATTAAGTTAATTGATAGCTGCTGCTTTCTTTTCAGTGGCCGACTTCCTCACTGGTCCCTGCACCTTACAAATCACACCATCTTTATTATACTGAATATACACATTTTACAAGTATCATACCCAGGATTAGAAACCACATCCTATTACACTGGAAGCAGACACCTTACTGATGAAGTGATTTGCTCCTGTATAGGAAATATGAGAATTTTAACTGTATGAAAATTCTTCTCTGACAATTACACGTAACTTCATATAGTTAGAATTCTCACGCTTCCTCTACAGGAGCAAATAACTCCATCAGTAAAGTGTCTGCCGTCAGTGTAACAGGTCATGGGTTCTAATCCTGGGTAAGACTGCTAAGAAATGTGTGATTTAAAATAAAAGACAATTAAATGTATAAATGCAGTATATACATTTTTTTCAGAACACTCCATATACATATATATATATATATATATATATACATACACACACACACACACACACACACACACACACACACACGCATACATACATACATACATACATACATACATACATACATTTATCTTAATATAGGAAATAGGGGGGCACCAATATTTATCTTGCCTCCGGGCAACTGTGACGAACTTACGCCACTGCCCTAGCAGTATCACTCACATGAATCGTTTTTCCAGTTTATCTCTGGATAGTTAAAATCTCCCATCACTACTATGTCTCCTACTCCTGCTGCTCTTTTAATTTGCTTTAGTAACAATTCCTCATCAGATACGTTGATAGTTACCAGGCGGCCTATAGCATACACCCAATACTAACTTTTTTATTCCTTTTTCCCCGCATGCAATTTCTACCCATAATGTCTCGACAGTGTCTACAGTCCCCTCCTGAATATCTTCCCGTATATCAGGTTTTAAAAACGGCTTCACGAAAAGACACACCCCTCCACCCTTTTTATTTAGTCTGTCTCTCCTAAACAGTGTATAGCCCTCTAGATTGACTGTCCAATCATGAGATTCGTCCCACCAAGTTTCAGTAATGCCTATACAGGTTGAGTATCCCTTATCCAAAATGCCTGGGACCAGAGGTATTTTGGATATCAGATTTTTCCGTATTTTGGAATAATTGCATACCATAATGAGATATCATGGTGATGGGACCTAAATCTAAGCACAGAATGCATTTATGTTTCATATACACCTTATACACACAGCCTGAAGGTAATTTTAGCCAATATTTTTTATAACTTTGTACATTAAACAAAGCGTGTGTACATTCACACAATTCATTTATGTTTCATATACACCTTATACACACAACCTGAAGGTCATTTAATACAATATTTTTAATAACTTTGTGTATTAAACAAAGTTTGTGTACATTAAGGCATCAGAAAACAAAGGTTTCACTATCTCACTCTCACTCAAAAAAGTCCGTATTTCGGAATATTCCGTATTTCGGAATATTTGGATATGGGATACTCAACCTGTAATATCATACTGTTTGCTTGCTGCAAGTATTTCTAGTTCGCCCTTTTTACCAGTAATGCTTCTGGCGTTTACATACATACAACTAAGATAAGTATTTTCCCTTGCGTTAGGGACATCTTTCACCTTATGAAGCAATGATGACCTGTAATCGTCATTGGTTAGTGCTTTGGTAAAATATCTTTTAGTACCCATGTTAGTAACCTTACCGCCTGCTCTTACCCTTCCCCCAACTTCTCCCCCATTTCGTTTACTACCGCCATCCCCACTATTCTCACTGCATGCCCCGTAGTTTCTAGCTAAACCCTCCCCCCAGGCTTCTAGTTTAAAATCTCCTCCAACCTTCTAACCATCCTTCCCCCCAGCACCGCTGCCCCCTCCTCAGTCAGGTGCAATCCGTCACGACAAAAGAGATGGCGCAGACCTGGCAGACCTTTGGCTGTTGAATTGTAACTACATGGGCGTGTGCCATGCATGTAAACGTGATAAAGTGTGTGTGTAATACGGTTTGCTCACTGTATTTTTTTTGTGCTTCTGAAGTGCATATTTATGTGTTTAAGGTAGTTACAGAATGCAGTGGGGTCAGAGGCGTTTCTAGAGAGGAGGGGACCCGTGTGCAGACTCCGTGTGTGTGTCCCCTCCTCTCCTGTAGCCGTCACCGCTGCTGTTACTGTTCTTAGCACTGAGACTCTGGCACAGTGGCCCTCATTCCGAGTTGTTCGCTCGCTAGCTGCTTTTAGCAGCCGTGCAAACGCTAAGCCGCCACACGCTGGGAGTGTATCTTAGCTTAGCAGAAGTGCGAACGAAAGGATCGCGGCGCTGCTACAAAAAAAGATTGTGCAGTTTCTGGGCAGCTCGAGACCTACTCCTAGCTTGCGATCACTTCAGACTATTTAGTTCCTGTTTTGACGTCACGAACACGCCCTGCGTTCGGCCAGTCACGCCTGCGTTTCCCCAGGCACGCCTGCGTTTGTATGTGACACGCCTGCGTTTTTACACACACTCCCCGAAAACGGTCAGTTACGTCCCAGAAACACCCACTTCCTGACAATCACTCTGCGGTCAGCAGTGCGACTGAAAAGCGTCGCTAGACCTTGTGTGAAACTGCATCGGCTGTTGTGAAATTACGTCGCGCGTGCGCATTGCGCTGCATACGCATGCGCAGAATTGCCTTTTTTTGCCTGATCGCTGCACAGCGACCGAAAACAGCTAGCGAACAACTCGGAATGACCACCAGTGCCAGATCTACAGCGCATGCGCAGGACTCTGAAAAAATGTCCGCCGATGGCTGTATGTAAGCAAAGCAGAGATGTTCAAGGCATGAGGCAGGGGGAGGGAGAAGCAGCCTCAGGACTAGGTTATGCATCGGAAGGGTACGCTTTGAATGTATACTGTACACTACTCTGCTGTACTATCCACACCCCACAGCATAGCCCACACACCCTGTGTAGGCCAAACCCCCAAAACAACACCTTTCCCCATATCAGTAGTCACACCCCTAACATGCTGGTCACAACTGCTGCAGAGTAGATACGGTACAATAGGCCCTCCATAAATTTCAGCTCCAGGCCCATGTGGACCTTAATCCTCGCACTGGATGTGCCGATGGAACCTCTGCACTCTGATGCTCATTGCACCAGTTTCGGCACACTGGGCACTAGAGTGTGAGGCTGCCGGTTGCCCCTGGCACCAGTTTCAGCACACTGGGCACTAGACTATGAGGCCGCTGGTCACCCTTGGTACCAGTTTGGCACACTTAGCAAAACTGGGCACACTCTAGTGCTCAGTTTCAGCACACTGGACACTAGAGTGTGAGGCAGCCGGTCGGCCCTGGCACCAGTTTCGGCATACTGGGCACTAGAGTGTGAGGCAGCTGGTCGCCCCTGGCACCAGTTTTGGCAGACTTGCACTAGAGTATGAGGCCGCTGCTTGCCCCGGCACGTTTCAGCACACTGGGCACTAGAGTGTGAGCCTGCCGCTCGCACCTGGCACCAGTTTCGGCACACTGGGCACTAGAGTAGAGTGTGATGCCATCAGTCACCCCTGGCGCCAGTTTGGCACACTGGGCATTAGAGTTTGAGGCCACTGGTAGCCCCTGGCACCAGTTTCGGCACACTGGGCACTAGATTGTGAGGCCGCGGAACACCCCTGGCACCAGTTTCGGCACACTGGGCACTAGAGTGTGAGGCTGCCGGTCGCCTTAGGCACCAGTTTCGGCACACTGGGCACTAGAGTGTGAAGCCAGTAGTTGCCCCTGGCAACAGTTTCGGCACACTGGGAACTATAGTGTGAGGCCGCTGGTTGCCCCTGGCACCAGTTTTGGCACACTGGGCACGAGAGTGTGAGGCAGCCAGTCGCCACTAGCACCAGTTTCGGCACACTGAGCACTAGAGAATGAGGCAGCCGGTTGCCCCTGGCACCAGTAATGGCTCTGCCTTGTAGGCCGTGAGAAGTATAAAATGACAATGAATACTGTGAACTCAGGGTAAAGAGCTTTTGGGGTTTTCCTGTGAATTTTGCAGATGCTTTCTCTGTTTATTGCTAAATATTTGGAATATAAGGTTTACATTACTAATACAGTTGTATGTAATTTAATAATCATATATACTGTAAACTGATCTGGAGTAAATTTTAAAGTATTATGAGTTGGTTTTAGTGTGTGAGATTAGCTACAGATAAGTACAGTACATGAGTGGTGATCATGCAAAAATGGTAACTTCAGCCCTATTACTATGGGGGTCATTCCGAGTTGATCGCAAGTAGCAACTTTTTGCTGCTCATGCGATCAACTAGACGCCACCTATGGGGGAGTGTATTTTAGCATAGCAGGGCTACGATCACTTGTGCAGCCCTGCTATGCTAAAAAAGTTTTGTGCAGAACAAGACCAGCCCTGCAGCTACTTACCCTGTGCAATGGATCCAGTGATGAAGGTCCCGGAATTGACATCAGACAAGTGCCCTCCAAACACCTGGACACGCCTGCATTCGGATTTCCACGCCCGGAAAATGGTGAGTATCCGCCCCGGAACGCCTCCCCACTGTCCCCACTGTCAATCTTCTTGCGATCACGCTAGCGATCACTTTCTTCTATCTTCTGGTCGTTGCCCGGCAACAGCTGTCACTGGGCAACGGCGCGCATGCACATTGCGGGTGCCAAGCATGCGCAGTTCCGACCCGTTTGCACCGCAGCAAAGAACCGCAGCTTGCAAACGGGTCGGAATGACCCCTTATGTGCAGAGCATATCTTACCTGCCATCGCATTCCACATAGTCTAGAACTGAGCACAGAGTAGTATGGGTATTGGGCAACATCTGCACTAGAGATGTGCACTTGAAATTTTTCGGGTTTTGTGTTTTGGTTTTGGGTTCGGTTCCGCGGCCGTGTTTTGAGTTCGACCGCGTTTTGGCAAAACCTAACCGAATTTTTTTTGTCGGATTCGGGTGTGTTTTGGATTCGGGTGTTTTTTTCAAAAAACACTAAAAAACAGCTTAAATCATAGAATTTGGGGGTCATTTTGATCCCAAAGTATTATTAACCTCAAAAACCATAATTTCCACTCATTTTCAGTCTATTCTGAACACCTCACACCTCACAATATTATTTTTAGTCCTAAAATTTGCACCGAGGTCGCTGGATGACTAAGCTAAGCGACCCTAGTGGCCGACACAAACACCTGGCCCATCTAGGAGTGGCACTGCAGTGTCACGCAGGATGGCCCTTCCAAAAAACACTCCCCAAACAGCACATGACGCAAAGAAAAAAAGAGGCGCAATGAGGTAGCTGTGTGACTAAGATAAGCGACCCTAGTGGCCGACACAAACACCTGGCCCATCTAGGAGTGGCACTGCAGTGTCACGCAGGATGGCCCTTCCAAAAAACACTCCCCAAACAGCACATGACGCAAAGAAAAAAAGAGGCGCAATGAGGTAGCTGTGTGAGTAAGATAAGCGACCCTAGTGGCCGACACAAACACCTGGCCCATCTAGGAGTGGCACTGCAGTGTCACGCAGGATGGCCCTTCCAAAAAACACTCCCCAAACAGCACATGACGCAAAGAAAAAAAGAGGCGCAATGAGGTAGCTGTGTGAGTAAGATAAGCGACCCTAGTGGCCGACACAAACACCTGGCCCATCTAGGAGTGGCACTGCAGTGTCACGCAGGATGGCCCTTCAAAAAAATACTCCCCAAACAGCACATGACGCAAAGAAAAATGAATGTCTGCTGCTAATATAATGCTAAAATGATAAAATATGATGCTAAAATGTCTGCTGCTAATATAGACTGGATGATAATGAGATAAAATTAAAAAATATATATATATCACACTAGTACTGCAGCCGGACAGGTATATATTATGTAATGACGGACCTGCTGGACACTGTCTGTCAGCACTGCAGACTCCTAAAGTAAGCTACTAGTATCAAGAAGATAGAAAAAAAAAAAACCACGGGTAGGTGGTATACAATTATGGATGGACGAGCGACTGCCGACACAGAGGTAGCTACAGCCGTGGACTACCGTACTGTGTCTGCTGCTAATATAGACTGGATGATAATGAGATAAAATTAAAATATATATATATATCACACTAGTACTGCAGCCGGACAGGTATATATTATGTAATGACGGACCTGCTGGACACTGTCTGTCAGACTCAGCACTGCAGACTCCTAAAGTAAGCTACTAGTATCAAGAAGATAGAAAAAAAAAAAAAGCACGGGTAGGTGGTATACAATTATGGATGGACGAGCGACTGCCGACACAGAGGTAGCTACAGCCGTGGACTACCGTACTGTGTCTGCTGCTAATATAGACTGGATGATAATGAGATAAAATTAAAATATATATATATATCACACTAGTACTGCAGCCGGACAGGTATATATATTATGTAATGACGGACCTGCTGGACACTGTCTGCAGAATGCGTTTATAAAAACACCACACGACGAGTGTTTAACTTTTTCAGGCAGACAATCACAATATACTGGTGGTCAGCAGACAATCACAATACTGGTGGTCAGTGGTCACTGGTCAGTCACACTGGCAGTGGCACTCTGGCAGCAAAAGTGTGCACTGTACTTAAAATATGTACTCCTGCTATAACTGCTCCCCAGTCTCCCCCACAATTAAGCTGTGTGAGCAGTGAGCACTCAGCACAGTCAGATAATGATATACAGTATTACATATGATGCAGCACACTGGGCTGAGCACAGATATGGTATGTGACTGTGTCACACTGTGTATCGTTTTTTTTCAGGCAGAGAACGGATTAATTAAACTGGTGGTCACTGGTCACACTATCAGCAGCAAGTAGTACTCCTCCTAATAATATGCTCCCCAAAATTTGTGTCTCTCTCTAGTACTCTAGTCTAAACGGAGAGGACGCCAGCCACGTCCTCTCCCTATCAATCTCAATGCACGTGTGAAAATGGCGGCGACGCGCGGCTCCTTATATAGAATCCGAGTCTCGCGATAGAATACGAGCCTCGCGAGAATCCGACAGCGGGATGATGACGTTCGGGCGCGCTCGGGTTAACCGAGCAAGGCGGGAAGATCCGAGTCGCTCGGCCCCGTGTAAAAAAACCTGAAGTTCGGGCGGGTTCGGATTCCGAGGAACCGAACCCGCTCATCTCTAATCTGCACTTGCAACTGAGATGGTGTAACTGGGCTGTAAGGGGACATTCCTACTGGGGCATGTCGATACAATTGCAGTCTGTGCAGCATTGCACATAAGTGGAAATACGCCTGTTTTCAGGCATTACATTTGCTTGCTGCCGCAAATCTGCACTGATGATGATTACAGGTATCAAACCAAGGGTAAGATGTACTAAGCCATGGAGAGATATAATGTGGAGAGAGATAAAATACCAGCCAATCAGCTCCTGTCTTTTTTCAAACCACACCCTCTAACATGGCAGTTATGAGCTGATTGGCCGGTACTTTATCTCTCTCCAAGGCTTAGTACATCTTACCCTAAGTGTAAGAATTAAGTTCATAACTATTGGTGGATGAGTAGTGCCATTGCACAGAGTGCATGCCCTATCGATACCCCATGGCATCTGCATGTGGCTTGCAGGGTGCCTTCTAGCACTGCTGCTAAGCTGTCTGGAGCATCCAAGGAATTCTCTGGGAAGGCATCTCGCAGACTGTGGAGCTGCCCGGAGCATTCTTAGGATGCTCTGCCTAGAGCCCGAGGCCACTCTTCCTAGGTGGTATGTCATGACATCACTGGTTTAGGGGACGTGGTCGGTATAAGAAGGCATAGAGCCCTGTTCTGGCCCTTGTAGGGGGTTGGTATCGGAATCCCGGCGCTTGGGATGCCAGTGGTCAGAATACCGACACCTGATGGTAAGTATTCTAAGCCTCCCCCTCTACCCCCTAACCATAAAACTCCCTCCCCGCAGCCTAACCCTAACTCTCCCTGCCTAGTACCTAACCCTAACCCTCCCTCTCAGCAGCCTAACCCCATCCCCTTAATGCCTAACCTTAACCCTTCCTTTTTTCGTGCTTAACCTTAACCCCCCTCTGCTTCCTAACCCTCCCTCTAGTGCCTAAACCTAAGCTCCTACCCCCACAGCCTAACCTTGCTCCTAACCCCCCATTGCTATGATCGAGATGCCGGTAGTCAGGGTTCAGTCACCATCATTGTCATTGATGTCGGCATCCTGGTGTCGGTCTTGTGACCAGTGTCAGGATTCCAGCGTCGGTATTCTGAAAGCCAGTATCTACAAGGCCAGTATGCTAACCAGATCCCCTGGTAGGAATAGGTACGGGGTCACCACAAGATGCTTTCCTATAATTGTGTCTTCTCCTGCAAAATTAAATCTAGTTTTTGCTGATCAGTTACATAGCTACAGTACCTGTGCCCAGGGCCGGTTAATAATGGGGGCGGATGGAGCTGCAGCTTCAGGCCTCCCCATAAAACATTGCCACCTTACATCAGTGGCGCACGCAGGGGGGGTTTCCGAGTACCTGGAAACCCCCCTGATGAGCCAACATTTTTATTTTGGAGACGGAGACAGCAGTGTTTCCGTCTCAGTAAAAGCCGCGATCGCGTACGCGATCGCGACAGCGGAGCTGCTCTAGCAGAGAGCTGTGTAGCTCTCTGCATAGAGAGTGTCACGGGAGGGGTGAGGGGAGCTGCTGGCTGCGCATGGTCAACCATAGTAGCTCCCTCCGAGGTCCACACAGTGCGGCCTGTCAGAGTCACACAGTCAGCGGCGGTCGGAGGCAGTCACTGTCTGCGGTAGAGATGCAGGAGTCAGCACATCAAAGCTCCCTGGAAGCAGCGAACGGAGGCAGTCACCATCAGCGGAGGAGCTGCAGTTTGTGAATACAGCTATACTACGTCCCTGATATATACGTGTATAAACCTGCGTTTACAGTACCAATTATTTGAAAAGTCATGGTCTAACCCTCCCCTTACCCTACCTAACCCTCCCTTTTAGGTGCCTAACCCTAACCCCCCCCTCCCCCCCCCCCCGCCACCACAGCCTAACCTTAACCCGCCTTCTCCCGGGTGGCACATAAACCTAACTCACCCTCCCCGCACACCCTAAACAGTCTCCCCCCGGAGCCTAACACCCCCCCCCCATCATGGTGGTGCCTCACCCTAACCCCCTCTCCCCAAACCCTAAACCAGACCTCCGCACCCCCCACACCCTAACTCTAAGTCCTCTGGGGGTCAACTAAACCTAAACCCCCCTCCATCCCCGGTGTAATACCTACCCACCCCACTGTGACAACAGTCGGGATACAGCGTCATGTCCTGGCCCTTTTTTGGATTCCGGTGCGGCATTCCGTTGTGTGTTGGGATTCTGGCGCATCCCATATAATATATATATATATATATATATATATACATATATATATATATATATATATATATAATTTATATGCACAACACTCCGGCACTCTTGGCCTCCCCAGATGGGTGTAACTTGCTCCGGTGCCCTCCTCAGGGTAAAACCCTTGTATAGACACAAATGAAAAATAAGAGGCGGCACTCAGCAGACTTGTGAAAAACTTCAATGCAGTGTAATCAGTACGGCCTAACGTTTCGGGGACCACCTCCCCGTCTTCAGGACAAGTGTACAGTGTCAAACAAACAAATTTATAACAATAAACTTACCCCCCCTGATCAGTTTCCCCGCCAGCGTCATTCACGGCCGCGTCTCCCGCGCTCTCAGCCCGGCGTCCACAGCGCATCACATGATGCAGACCACATGATGCGGAAGTGACGTCACGGCGCCCGGCCAGGCCGCGTTACCATGGTGACCCTGGAAACAACAAAAAACAAACACATGCAAGGTTATCAGACTCGATCATACAGTGTTCCAGTGCATCAGGTCCACTAGGGACATTGTTATATTAAAAAATACATATTATAACGGGCTAAAACCATGTGCACCGGCAATTTTTTGTGTTTTGGTTTTGGGTTCGGTTCCGCGGCCGTGTTTTGGGTTCGAACGCGTTTTGGCAAAACCTCATCGAAATTTTTTTGTCGGATTCGGGTGTGTTTTGGATTCCGGTGTTTTTTTCAAAAAACCCTAAAAAACAGCTTAAATCATAGAATTTGGGGGTCATTTTGATCCCATAGTATTATTAACCTCAATAACCATAATTTCCACTCATTTTCAGTCTATTCTGAACACCTCACACCTCACAATATTATTTTTAGTCCTAAAATTTGCACCGAGGTCGCTGGATGACTAAGCTAAGCGACCCAAGTGGCCGACACAAACACCTGGCCCATCTAGGAGTGGCACTGCAGTGTCACGCAGGATGGCCCTTCAAAAAAATACTCCCCAAACAGCACATGACGCAAAGAAAAAAAGAGGCGCAATGAGGTAGCTGTGTGACTAAGATAAGCGACCCAAGTGGCCGACACAAACACCTGGCCCATCTAGGAGTGGCACTGCAGTGTCACGCAGGATGGCCCTTCAAAAAAATACTCCCCAAACAGCACATGACGCAAAGAAAAAAAGAGGCGCAATGAGGTAGCTGTGTGACTAAGCTAAGCGACCCTAGTGACCGACACAAACACCTGGCCCATCTAGGAGTGGCACTGCAGTGTCACGCAGGATGGCCCTTCAAAAAAATACTCCCCAAACAGCACATGACGCAAAGAAAAAAAGAGGCGCAATGAGGTAGCTGTGTGACTAAGCTAAGCGACCCTAGTGGCCGACACAAACACCTGGCCCATCTAGGAGTGGCACTGCAGTGTCACGCAGGATGGCCCTTCAAAAAAATACTCCCCAAACAGCAAATGACGCAAAGAAAAAAAGAGGCGCAATGAGGTAGCTGTGTGACTAAGCTAAACGACACTAGTGGCCGACACATCCACCTGGCCCATCTAGGAGTGGCACTGCAGTGTCACGCAGGATGGCCCTTCAAAAAAATACTCCCCAAACAGCACATGATGCAAAGAAAAATGAAAGAAAAAGAGGTGCAAGATGGAATTGTCCTTGGGCCCTCCCACCCACCCTTATGTTGTATAAACAGGACATGCACACTTTAACGAACCCATCATTTCAGCGACAGGGTCTGCCACACGACTGTGACTGAAATGACTGGTTGGTTTGGGCCCCCACCAAAAAAGAAGCAATCAATCTCTCCTTGCACAAACTGGCTCTACGGAGGCAAGATGTCCACCTCATCATCATCGTCCGATTCATCACCCCTTTCACTGTGTACATCCCCCTCCTCACAGATTATTAATTTGTCCCCACTGGAATCCACCATCTCAGGTCCCCGTGTACTTTCTGGAGGCAATTGCTGCTGGTGAATGTCTCCATGGAGGAATTGATTATAATTCATTTTAATGAACATCATCTTCTCCACATTTTCTGGAAGTAACCTCGTACGCCGATTGCTGACAAGGTGAGCGGCGGCACTAAACACTCTTTCGGAGTACACACTGGAGGGAGGGCAATTTAGGTAGAATAAAGCCAGGTTCTGTAAGGGCCTCCAAATTGCCTCTTTTTCCTGCCAGTATACGTACGGACTGTCTGACGTGCCTACTTGGATGCGGTCACTCATATAATCCTCCACCATTCTTTCAATGGTGACAGAATCATATGCAGTGACAGTAGACGACATGTCAGTAATCGTTGGCAGGTCCTTCAGTCCGGACCAGATGTCAGCACTCGCTCCAAACTGCCCTGCATCACCGCCAGCGGGTGGGCTCGGAATTCTTAGCCTTTTCCTCGCACCCCCAGTTGCGGGAGAATGTGAAGGAGGAGATGGTGATGGGTCACGTTCCGCTTGACTTGACAATTTTCTCACCAGCAGGTCTTTGAACCTCTGCAGACTTGTGTCTGCCGGAAAGAGAGATACAACGTAGGTTTTAAATCTAGGATCGAGCACGGTGGCCAAAATGTAGTGCTCTGATTTCAACAGATTGACCACCCGTGAATCTTGGTTAAGCGAATGAAGGGCTCCATCCACAAGTCCCACATGCCTAGCGGAATCGCTCTGTTTTAGCTCCTCCTTCAATGCCTCCAGCTTCTTCTGCAAAAGCCTGATGAGGGGAATGACCTGACTCAGGCTGGCAGTGTCTGAACTGACTTCACGTGTGGCAAGTTCAAAAGGTTGCAGAACCTTGCACAACGTTGAAATCATTATCCACTGCGCTTGAGACAGGTGCATTCCACCTCCTTTGTCTATATCGTGGGCAAATATATAGGCTTGAATGGCCTTTTGCTGCTCCTCCATCCTCTGAAGCATATAGAGGGTTGAATTCCACCTCGTTACCACCTCTTGCTTTAGATGATGGCAGGGCAGGATCAGGTGTTTTTGGTGGTGCTCCAGTCTTCTGTACGCGGTGCCTGTACGCCGAAAGTGGCCCGCAATTCTTCTGGCCACCGACAGCATCTCTTGCACGCCCCTGTCGTTTTTTAAATAATTCTGCACCACCAAATTCAAGGTATGTGCAAAACATGGGACGTGCTGGAATTTGCCCAGATGTAATGCACGCACAATATTGCTGGCGTTGTCTGATGCCACAAATCCCCAGGAGAGTCCAATTGGGGTAAGCCATTCTGCGATGATCTTCCTCAGTTGCCGTAAGAGGTTTTCAGCTGTGTGCGTATTCTGGAAAGCGGTGATACAAAGCGTAGCCTGCCTAGGAACGAGTTGGCGTTTGCGAGATGCTGCTACTGGTGCCGCCGCTGCTGTTCTTGCTGCGGGAGGCAATACATCTACCCAGTGGGCTGTCACAGTCATGTAGTCCTGAGTCTGCCCTGCTCCACTTGTCCACATGTCCGTGGTTAAGTGGACATTGGGTACAACTGCGTTTTTTAGGACACTGGTGACTCTTTTTCTGACATCTGTGTACATTCTCGGTATCGCCTGCCTAGAGAAATGGAACCTAGATGGTATTTGGTACCGGGGACACAGTACCTCAATCAAGTCTATAGTTGGCTCTGAAGTAACGATGGATACCGGAACCACGTTTCTCACCGCCCAGGCTGCCAAGGCCTCAGTTATCCGCTTTGCAGCAGGATGACTGCTGTGATATTTCATCTTCCTCGCAAAGGACTGTTGGACAGTCAATTGCTTACTGGAAGTAGTACAAGTGGTCTTCCGACTTCCCCTCTGGGATGACCATCGACTCCCAGCAGCAACAACAGCAGCGCCAGCAGCAGTAGGCGTTACACTCAAGGATGCATCGGAGGACTCCCAGGCAGGAGAGGACTCGTCAGACTTGCCAGTGACATGGCCTGCAGGACTATTGGCTTTCCTGGGTAAGGAGGAAATTGACACTGAGGGAGTTGGTGGTGTGGTTTGCGTGAGTTTGGTTACAAGAGGAAGGGATTTACTGGTCAGTGGACTGCTTCCGCTGTCGCCCAAAGTTTTTGAACTTGTCACTGACTTATGATGAATGCGCTGCAGGTGACGTATAAGGGAGGATGTTCCGAGGTGGTTAACGTCCTTACCCCTACTTATTACAGCTTGACAAAGGCAACACACGGCTTGACACCTGTTGTCCGCATTTGTGTTGAAATAATTCCACACCGAAGAGCTGATTTTTTTTGTATTTTGACCAGGCATGTCAATGGCCATATTCCTCCCACGGACAACAGGTGTCTCCCCGGGTGCCTGACTTAAACAAACCACCTCACCATCAGAATCCTCCTTGTCAATTTCCTCCCCAGCGCCAGCAACACCCATATCCTCATCCTGGTAGTACTTCAACACTGACATCTTCAATTTGACTATCAGGAACTGGACTGCGGGTGCTCCTTCCAGCACTTGCAGGGGGCGTGCAAATGGTGGAAGGCGCATGCTCTTCCCGTCCAGTGTTGGGAAGGTCAGGCATCGCAACCGACACAATTGGACTCTCCTTGGGGATTTGTGATTTCGAAGAACGCACAGTTCTTTGCTGTGCTTTTGCCAGCTTAAGTCTTTTCATTTTTCTAGCGAGAGGCTGAGTGCTTCCATCCTCATGTGAAGCTGAACCACTAGCCATGAACATAGGCCAGGGCCTCAGCCGTTCCTTGCCACTCCGTGTCGTAAATGGCATATTGGCAAGTTTACGCTTCTCCTCAGACGCTTTTAATTTTGATTTTTGGGTCATTTTTTTACTGATCTTTTGTGTTTTGGATTTTATATGCTCTGTACTATGACATTGGGCATTCAGCACGAGGTGGAAGTGGATCTTGATCTTTCCCTATTTTTTTAACCTCCACATTTTTGTTCTCCATATTTTAATGCGCACAACTAAAAGACACCACAGGTATACAATGTAGATGGATGGATATACTACTAGTATCCTTTATGTATGACGACGAGTGACGACACAGAGGTAGGTACAGCAGTGGCCTACCGTACTGCTATATACAGTATAATGGACCTGGTGGACACTGTCAGCAGACTGCGTTTATAGTATAAAGAAAAAAAGACACCACAGGTATACAATGTAGATGGATGGATATACTACTAGTATACTTTATGTATGACGACGAGTGACGACACAGATGTAGGTACAGCAGTGGCCTACCGTACTGCTATATACAGTATAATGGACCTGGTGGGCACTGTCAGCAGACTGCGTTTATAGTATAAAGAAAAAAAGACACCACAGGTATACAATGTAGATGGATGGATATACTACTAGTATACTTTATGTATGACGACGAGTGACGACACAGAGGTAGGTACAGCAGTGGCCTACCGTACTGCTATATACAGTATTATGGACCTGGTGGACACTGTCAGCAGACTGCGTTTATAGTATAAAGAAAAAAAGACACCACAGGTATACAATGTAGATGGATGGATATACTACTAGTATACTTTATGTATGAAGACGAGTGACGACACAGAGGTAGGTACAGCAGTGGCCTACCGTACTGCTATATACAGTATAATGGACCTGGTGGACACTGTCAGCAGACTGCGTTTATAGTATAAAGAAAAAAAGACACCACAGGTATACAATGTAGATGGATGGATATACTACTAGTATACTTTATGTATGACGACGAGTGACGACACAGAGGTAGGTACAGCAGTGGCCTACCGTACTGCTATATACAGTATAATGGACCTGGTGGACACTGTCAGCAGACTGCGTTTATAGTATAAAGAAAAAAAGACACCACAGGTATACAATGTAGATGGATGGATATACTACTAGTATACTTTATGTATGACGATGAGTGACGACACAGAGGTAGGTACAGCAGTGGCCTACCGTACTGCTATATACAGTATTATGGACCTGGTGGACACTGTCAGCAGACTGCGTTTATAGTATAAAGAAAAAAAGACACCACAGGTATACAATGTAGATGGATGGATATACTACTAGTATACTTTATGTATGACGACGAGTGACGACACAAAGGTAGGTACAGCAGTGGCCTACCGTACTGCTATATACAGTATAATGGACCTGGTGGACACTGTCAGTAGACTGCGTTTATAGTATAAAGAAAAAAAGACACCACAGGTATACAATGTAGATGGATGGATATACTACTAGTATACTTTATGTATGACGACGAGTGACGACACAGAGGTAGGTACAGCAGTGGCCTACCGTACTGCTATATACAGTATAATGGACCTGGTGGACACTGTCAGCAGACTGCGTTTATAGTATAAAGAAAAAAAGACACCACAGGTATACAATGTAGATGGATGGATATACTACTAGTATACTTTATGTATGACGACGAGTGACGACACAGAGGTAGGTACAGCAGTGGCCTACCGTACTGCTATATACAGTATAATGGACCTGGTGGACACTGTCAGCAGACTGCGTTTATAGTATAAAGAAAAAAAGACACCACAGGTATACAATGTAGATGGATGCAGAGGCGGAACTACCGGCAGTGCAGGCAGTGCACTGCACTGGGGCCCGCCTCTGTCCAGGGGCCCAAGCATGTAATGAGTCAAACTGACTCATTACATGCCGCTGTGCGCTGCGGGCAACCGCTGCCCGCAGCGCACAGCCGCCCGGCGAAGAGAGGAGAGGAGAGGAGCAGCGGTACTACAGACGGGGGAAGGAGGAGGAGGGAGGCTGAGAAGGGAGCCGCAGCAGCGCTTTGTTACTGGTGGAGGCGCTGCTGCTGCTGCCCCTCTGCTTCCCTATAGGCTGTCTTCCGAGAACAGCCTATAGGGAAACAGAGGGGCAGCAGCAGCAGCGCCTCCACCAGTAACACAGCGCTGCTGCGGCTCCCTTCTCAGCCTCCCTCCTCCTCCTTCTCTCCAGCCCGGGAATCGTCTCTGACGCTGCACCGAGGAGCCTGAGCCAGCGGAGAGGGTAAGTATAATTCTTCTTTCTTTCTTTCTTTCTTTCTTTCTTTCTTTCTTTCTTTCTTTCTTTCTTTCTTTCTTTCTTTCTTTCTTTCTTTCCTTCTTTCCTTCTTTCTTTCTTTCTTTCCTTCTTTCCTTCTTTCTTTCCTTCTTTCCTTCTTTCTTGTGCCTGCCTGCCGCAATGTGTAAAAATGGGGGACTACCTGCCGCACTGTGTAAAAATGGGGGACTACCTGCCGCACTGTGTAAAAATGGGGGACTACCTGCCGCAATGTGTAAAAAGGGGGGCATACCTGCCGCAATGTGTAAAAAGGGGGGACTGCCTGCAGCAATGTGTAAAAAGGGGGGACTGCCTGCAGCAATGTGTAAAAAGGGGGGACTGCCTGCCGCAATGTGTAAAAAGGGGGGACTACCTGCCGCAATGTGTAAAAAGGGGGGACTGCCTGCTGCAATGTGTAAAAAGGGGGAATCAGCCTGCCGCAATGTGTAAAAATGGGGGACTGCCTGCCGCTATGTGTAAAAAGGGGTAATCTGCCCGACGCAATGTGTAAAAAGGGGAATCTGCCTGCCGTAATGTGTAAAACAGGGGGACTGCCTGACGCTATGTGTAAAAATGGGGAATCTGTCTGCTGCTATGTGTAAAAATGGGGAATCTGCCTGCCGTAATGTGTAAAAATGGGGACGCTGTCTGCCGTAATGTGTAACAAGGGCACGCTGTCTGCCGTAATGTGTAAAAATGGGGACGCTGTCTGCCGTAATGTGTAACAAGGGCACGCTGTCTGCCGTAATGTGTAACAAGGGCACGCTGTCTGCCGTAATGTGTAACAAGGGCACGCGGTCTGCCGTAATGTGTAACAAGGGCACGCTGTCTGCCGTAATGTGTAAAAAGGGCACGCTGTCTGCCGCTATGTGTAACAAGGGCACGCTGTCTGCTGTAATGTGTAAAAAGGGCACGCTGTCTGCCGTAATGTGTAACAAGGGCACGCGGTCTGCCGTTATGTGTAAAAAGGGCACGCTGTCTGCTGTAATGTGTAAAAAGAGGAATCTGTTCGCTGTAAGGTGTAAAAGGGTCTCTACCTGGTGTAGTGGTGCTACTGTGCGGCGTAATTTGAATAATGGAGACTACTGTGTTGGTATTATTTTGTGGCCACACCCCTTCCCCACGAAGCCACGCCACTATGTATTTTTGCGCGCGCCTACGGCGCGCACTGCCCCTGGGGTGGACTTGGATGGGGGGGGGGCCCAAAGCATTTTGTCGCACCTGGGCCCACCGCTTGCTTGTTCCGCCACTGGATGGATGGATATACTACTAGTATACTTTATGTATGACGACGAGTGATGACACAGAGGTAGGTACAGCAGTGGCCTACCGTACTGCTATATACAGTATAATGGACCTGGTGGACACTGTCAGCAGACTGCATTTATAGTATAAAGAAAAAAATACACCACAGGTATACAATGGAGATGGATGGATATACTACTAGTATACTTTATGTATGACGACGAGTGACGACACAGAGGTAGGTACAGCAGTGGCCTACCGTACTGCTATATACAGTATAATGGACCTGGTGGACACTGTCAACAGACTGCGTTTATAGTATAAAGAAAAAAAGACACCACAGGTATACAATGTAGATGGATGGATATACTACTAGTATACTTTATGTATGACGATGAGTGATGACACAGAGGTAGGTACAGCAGTGGCCTACCGT